>NC_134092.1:83844399-84146644 GCF_000715075.1 Nicotiana tabacum | reverse complement strand
GGTGGTTTTGAAAGCTTCCTCCAATCAAGTTGAAAATAACAAGGATAGATTGGAATCATCCTTCCCTGAACATCATTCAAAGGCAAATAAAGAAATATGAAGCTTGAATGAGCTCCTTAACCAAAAAGAGGTATACGCGGGTGATTTGGTGTAGATTCTCACCTAAGATCAATAAGATCTCTGTGCCTCTTCTGACAAGATTCAGTTCCTTGAGAGTTCTCTTACTCATTTAAAAGAATCTTATGAAGCTTCAGAAGCAGAGAAAGAAGAGTTGAGGGTTGAAATTGAGCAGTGGGAGAAGGATTACGATGCTCTTGAAGACAAGTTGACACTTGATGTTAGCTAGGCTTTCTTGAACACCCGTTTTGAGACTATAACTGAAGCTAGCTAGGAGGGTTTTGACCTCAATGCTAAAATCGAAAAGGCTAAAGAAGTGATTGAACTAACTTAGCAATGTCAAAGCTTCTCAGCACCCGAGGATGAAAGTTCCAAAAGTAATAGAGATGACTTACTCATGGTGAAGCTGATATTCAACTCTACCCCTCTACCCCTTATGGATGATGCTCCTTAGTTTTTACCCTTTGTATTTGAAAGTGACTTGACTTTGTGTTGGTTTTTGTTAAAACTCGCTTTTGTTTTTGTTTTTGTTTTTATTTTTGAGTAGTTTTTGGGAGATTTTCCCACCCTTGTTTATGGGGAAATGATATAAATATCTTTTTGCTGCATATTATGCTTTTTGCTCTTTATGTTCTTGATCTTATACTTACATTAAAAATACTTTAGTAGATCGCGTCTCCAATATACACGGGTCTTTTATAAAAGAGGACCGTTTTATATAACAACACTGATGAATATGACATCTCATCTTCATATTGGTGCAAAGATATGAAATATGAAGTAATTTGAAGAAGTTTTATTTTTTGAACATTCAAATAAACATTCTTGTACAACATTTTCACAACTGCTTTCTTTATAGTAGGTTTACAAATACGGGTACATTTTCCCGTGATTAAATATATGGCCTTAACCTAGAAGCTCGTGGGTGTATATTGTAGGTTTTCTAACTCTCTACTGCCCATTCTTTCCGCGAGCTTGAACACTTTTGAAATTTTGACATTTTCTTCAAGGTTTCTTCAAGGTTTTAACTTCGCTTAAGCTATGTTTTTTTAGCGTACATCTTCTTTCCTTGTGTACTCTTCCATATGCATAGTCCCCCTAGTGTTTGAGCATTGAAGCATAAGATCTCGAACACTTGATCAACTCCTTACTTTTGATTTTTTTCCTGAAAAAGGAAATATATACAGGACTCAGAGGTAATTGTTTAGATGATGATTGCTTAACCCTTTGCCGTCAGAAATGTTATAACCTAGACCGGGAATAATTAATTATTTCACGTGTCTTTCGGATATAATGTCATCATTTGGTACAAGCTAGCTTCTTGCCTATCATCTAAAATGGTTAGTAAAACATAAATGAACAAAGTAAAAATTGAACTTTCATAACGCCTTTAACTCTATACGGGCCTTCCCAATTTGGACTCAACTTTCCTACATTTGCTGCTTTTGTTGATCGAAACACTTTTTTGAGGACGAAGTCCCTAATTTTGAAATACCTCAGGTTCCCCTTCCTGTTGTAGTATCGTTCGATCATCTACTTTTTAGCCGCCATCCGAACTAATAATGCTTCTCTTCTCTCTTCCGTCAAATCCAAATTTATTCGAAGCTCTTCTTCATTTGTTACTTTGATAGTACGCATGTATATCATGCTTGGTTTCCCTATATCTGCTGGGATTAAAGCTTCCGTTCCATATACAAGCAAAAATGGGGTTTCTCCCGTGCTCCTTTTTGTCATCGTTCGGTAAGCCCATAATACACCCGGTAATACTTTTTGCCACTTGCCTTTTGATTCTTGTAATCGCTTCTTTAGGTTGTTGATGATGACCTTATTTGTCGACTCAGCTTTTCCATTAGCCATTGGGTGGTAAGGCGCAGAAGTAATCCGTTTAATCTTCCAACTTTTGAAAAGTCAATAACTTTCGCACTTATGAATTGCGGTCCGTTATCACAAATGGTTTACTTTGGGACTCCAAATCGACATATTATATTTCTCCAAATGAAGTCCATAACTTCCTTTTCTCGCACATGTTTAAAACCACTTGCTTCTACCCATTTTCATAAATAATCGGTTAGAATTAATAAAAATCGTACCTTTCCCTTAGCTTGAGGCATTGGTCCTATGATATCCATGCCCAATTTCATGAATGTCCATGGTGATATAACTGAATGTAGAAATTTCGCCGGTCGATGCATATTATTAGCGTATCGTTGGCACTCACACCTTGCTACAAAATGTTCTGCTTCATCTTCCATTTTTGTCCAATAGTATCCTGCTCTTATTAGCGTTTTTACAAACGATCTCCACCCGGCATGATTTACGCAATGCCCCTCATGTACCTCTCTCAATATGTATTCCATTTGTGAAGGTCCAAGGCATCGTTCTAAAGGTCCACTAAACATTTGGCGATACAAATTCCCTCATATCAAGCAATACTGAGCAACCTTCAACCGTAGCAATCGAGATTTCTTTTATCCTCGGGAAAAATTCCATACTGCAAAAAGTTCACAAACTCGTTTCTCCAATCTCAAGTAAAATTATTGAAATTTACCTCATTCTTGGTTTGTTCAAGGGCCGAATAAAATAAGTGTACCACAACAGCATTTTCTGCATCAGCGATGGATGCGAGATTTGTAATGCGTCTGCTTCTGCATTTTCCTCTCTGGATATTTGTACAACTTTCTATGTTTGCAACTGCCTCAACAATTCTCGTACCTTTTCAAGTTACTGCTGCATTCTTGTTTCTCTTGCCACGTAAGTTCCTTGCATTTGATTGACTACTAGCTGCGAGTCACTTTTGATTACGATTTATTCAATACCAAGCTCTCTAGAAAGCTCTAAACCTGCAAGCACAGCTTCATACTCTTCCCCATTATTAGTAATTGGGTAACATTTTATTCCCTATCTTATGATTTCATCTGAGGGCGAAATTAAAATAATTTCCAAACCTGCTCCCTTAACGTGTGAAGAACCCTCAGTAAAAAAGGTCCAAGTTCCCGGATTAGCTCTGGTAAATATTCGTAGCTCTTTTTTTGCGTCAGGAATCAGGCTTGAGCTAAAATCTGCTACGAAATTAGCTAACACCTTAGACTTTATAGCAGTTATAGGTTGATATATAATATCATATTAACTAAGATCTATAGCCCATTTAGCTAACCTTCCTGATAATTTGTGCTTGTGTAATATATTCCTTAGTGGAACAGCAGTTACAACAGAAATAGGATGACATTGAAAGTAAGGTCATAACTTTCTTGATGCCATAATTTAAGTTAAAGCAAGTTTTTCTAGGTGAGGATATCGTGTCTCTACATCTAGTAAAGACTTACAAATATAATAGATCGGAGATTTTTTACCTTTGTCTTCACGTACCAGTACAGCGCTTACAGCCACTTCTGACACAATAAGGTAGATGAGAAATCTCTCCCCATCTTTCAGCTTTGACAACAAGGGTGGATTTGACATATACGACTTTAAATCCTTTTAGAGCTTGTTGACATCATCATTCCATTCAAACTGATTTTGCTTTTTCAATACTAAATAAAACATAAAGCAGTTTTCTGATGATTTGGATATAAACTTCCTAGGGCCTCTACCCTACCTGTTAATCTTTATACTTCTTTCTTGCTCGTGAGAACATCAGGTATTTCTTCAATAACTTTACTCTGTGTGGGATTTACTTCAATACCTCTGTTAGAAACAAGGAAGCCCAAAAGTTTACTTCAAGCCATGCCAAAAGCACATTTTTTCTGGGTTCAACTTCTTTCTTTCTTGCTCTGTTGTACTTGCAGAGAATTTCTAAAGTTTCAGCCAAATGTTGAAAATGGTCCCCTGCCTGTGTTGACTTGAACAACATATCATCTATGTAGACCTTCATAGTTTTTTCCAAGTGTTCTTGAAATATTTTGGTCAGCAATCTTTGATACGATGCTCCAGCATTTTTCAAGCCAAATGTCATGACTTTAGAGAAATAAGTCCCCCTGTCTATGATAAATGAAGTCTTTACCTCATCTAGAGGGTCCATTTTTATCTGATTTTAACCAGAATAAGCATTTAAAAAACTTAAAAGCTCATGAACTGCGGTAGAATCAATTAATTGGTCTGTGTGCGGTAAAGGAAATAAATCTTTAGGACAAAATTTATAAAAATCGGTATAATCTACACAGACTCGCCACTTTCTATTCTTTTTTGAAATCACAACAGTATTAGCTAACTAGTCAGGATACTTTACCTCTTTCTTTCAACCAATTTTCAGAAGTTTTTGTACCTCATCATGGATCACTTGATTTGTCCCGTTCCTTTTTTAATCGAGAAGAAGAACTCGACTCCTTTTGCCTTGATCTTGAATCAAACTGTGCATTCTCTTGTTTAGGCCAGGAATCTCGCCCCGCAGGTGCCATGTAAGGCTCGTACTTGTTCTTACTGGACCTTCTCTCTTATTCCGAGCATCTAGACCCTAACCTTTCATCTATCCTTGGCTGAGTAACTGTATCTTATTCTATCCACTTTCATGTTTTATCCATTGTACACATCATTCCATGTAGTTACAGGAAACTCCCGCAAACTTTCTTTCAACGTCCTCGTGGCTTCTAAACTTTTCTCATTCAAATTTCTTACAAATTCCATAGCCGCCCAATTATCAGGTACCCATGACAGCATCATTCTCTCACGTTGGAATCTATCTGCGAACTCTCTGAGCGATTTTGTACTTACCTGTTTAACTTTGAAGATATTTTCCATCCTTTTTTAAACTTTGTGAGTCCCCGAATGTGCTTTTATAAATGAATCTGCAACCTTAGCAAAAGAATCAATAGAGCTTTTAGGTAAGAGTGAGTACCATATTAACGCCTATTTCGTGAGAGTTTCGCCAAACATCTTGATCAAGACAGATTCAATCTCCTGCTTGGTTAAATTATTGCATTTTACACCTCTGGTGAACGCAGTAACATGATCCCGTGGGTCAGATGTCCCATCATATTTAGGGATATAAAGGCATTTTAAACTTTCTGGAAGTTGGCAATGGTGCTGCACTTGGCTTCCAGGTTTGTTGGCAATATTTGTCAATATCCACGCCCTGCTTATAGGAGCCACGCCAGGTATTTGTTCTATATGCTCATTTTTCTGCTTCAGTTGTTTCTGCAGAGTTAGTACTAAACTTTGTAAATTCTAATTATTCAGTGTACCTGATCCTCCATCACGGGATTTGTTTGGTATTTCTCCACTACCAGAATTGTCAAGTCCTGAACGCAGAATTTCTAAGGTGTCATTCACTGGGGGCGGAGTTTGTGCTGCGTTAGGCAATCTACTCACAAAATCTCGTAGTGCTTCATTGACATATTGTGCAATCAACTGCTTCAAAGCATTCTGCTCGATGGTTTGTTCACCTCCCTGTTGCCCATCAGTACATGAAGCAAACCTTTTAGATGAACTTTCTTGTGAATGCTGAGGAGTAGCTGTGGGTGTGTGATGCTGTGGATTTCCACCTTGTTGATTCAGCTGGTTATTATCATTAGTAGTAGACATGTTTTGTTGCTAAAAAATAAGATTTGGAAAGTGAACAGATTATTAGATTCTCGGTAACGAAACCAATTTGCTTAACCCAAAAATAGAATTCTCGGTCAAAGCTAATATTAGGAAAAAATCAGGTTGGTTAAAAAAATTGAGTTACTGATAACCAAAATTACTTCACTTTCTTGGTAATTCAAAGAATAGGAAAATTAATGGAAATAATAGGTATGGAAAGAAAGCTTAATGTTGATTGCTAATCTCTCCCATAATTATCGTTTGAACAGTTGAATAAAATAAAAGACTGATTGAATATATTGAAAAAATATTCAAATACATTTACAAATGAGGAACGGGTCCTTATATAAGAATACATAATTATAACGGTTTTCCTACTTAATTATGTCTCGTAAATGACATTAATTTCCTTGATTGCCCGTTACCATATTTAATTGTAACAGTTATAATAATAACTGAGGATTTCCTGTAATTAAGATCAATGTCGATTTCCCTTCCTTATTTATAACAGGTTCATGAATCTTCCCCTTTTATGCTCTTCATTCATTTCGTGCATATTTCTTCTTTTCCAGTTGTCAGGGTCGGTACCTCTTCTGATAAAACATCGGGGGTGTTTCATTCGTCCTTTTTTATTTTCTTTTATTGACTCAACTAAAAGTGCCACTTTTCACCTCGCTGATAGTCAAGTTGCCATGCCTTTTTTTCACCAATACACAAATATTTCATAACAATAGGTTTGGCATTTGTGAATTGTGATAATTTTGCATAATCTTGCTTTTACTTGAGAACTAACAGTCGGATGGATTTTTTTGATGTAACGACCCGACCAATCGTATTTAGCTTGAGCATTTTGTTCGATAGTTTGAGGTCGTGAATGGCTTCATATTGTGTATTATGACTTGTGTGCATTATCGATTTCACTTTTTGAGTGATTCAGGATTGATTTGGAAGAATGATCCTCATTTTAGAAGTTTAAGTTGAAAACGTTAACCAAAATTTAACTTTTATGAAAACAACCCCGGAACGATATATTGATGGCTCTGATATGTTTTTATCATGATATTGGACTTCGACCTATGCCCGAAATTGAATTCAGAGGCCCTTAGGTTAATTTGGCACTTGTTAGAAAAAGTTGGCAATTTAAATGCTTAAAGTTTTTCTAAGTTTGACCATGGTTTGACTTTATGGCTATCGGGTTCGAATTTTAGTTTCGAAACTTGGAATAGGTCCGTTTTGTCATTTGTGACTTGTCTGCAAAATTTGGTGTCATTCCGAGTTGGTTTGATAGGAATCAGACGCATGGTTGTGTTTTTAGAAGTTCTAGAAGTTCATTATGATTTTCATGTGTTTTGGTGTTTGAATCATAGTTCCGAATGTTATTTTGGTCTTTTGATCGTGAGAACGAATTCATATGATTTTTTTAGACTTGTGTGGATGTTTGGTGTGGAGCCCCGAGGGCTCGGATGAGTTTCGGACGTTTTTCAGAGAGTTTGAGAGAGGTTCAGATTTTTGCTTGTGTTCAGGTCTCGCATTTGCGAGGAGTGGGTCGTATTTGTGACCATCGCTTTTGTGAGATCTTTCTCACTTTTGCGATTATGGGTTTCTAGAAAGGTACCTCGCATTTGCGAGGAAATCATAGCGTTTGCGATGTTTTGTCTTCGCTTTTGCAGACAGGATTGTCTCTTTTGCGACTGTTAGTTGGGAGAGAAATCTTTGCATTTGCGAAGTAAATGTCGCAAATGCGACATATGCTGTGACTGTCAGGGGTCGCTTTTGCGGACCTCTGTTCTCTTTAGCAAAGTTCGTATTTGCGAATCCCTGGTTGCAAATGCGACATCTGCACCTAGTTATATATTTTGTATTTCGGACTTAGCTTTATTTTATGACTTATAATCCCTAGACTCGGTGGGGGCGATTTTGTGGAGAACGTTTCTTACCAAACTATTGGGTAAGTGATTTTGATCAATTTTTAATTATATTACATGATTATTTATGAGATTTAACATCTAAATCATGAGATTTGAAGAGAAATTTTGTGCATTTTTTTACTATGGTTTGAATAATGAAAATTTGATATTTGAGAATCATATTGGACTCGTATTTGGAAACAAAACATACATATGAAATCGTGATGTTATGGATAGTCGATATCTACCCTTGGACTCGAATTTTGACGTGACGGACCCGAGATTGTCTTTTGTTGAATATTTGGGAATTGTATAAAGATCATAGCTTTATTAAACAAAATTATTTTCTCTTGCATTGTTTGATGTTATTAAGTCATTTTTTGTAAAATTTGAGCCGTGTGGAGGTAAATTCTAAGAGAAAATCTATTTTTGAGTATTAATTTAGCCTAGTTGAGCCTAACTTTGTGTGGGGGAACTACCCATTAGGATTCCGGTTTGATTGCACTATTTAAATTATTTGAAAGACGTGTACATGAGGTGACGAGTATCTACACGGGCTTATATGTAAAAAATTGACCGGTTTAGACTCTTAGATTAAAGCATTTAATTGAAGTTGTTATTAATTGTTCTATCTTTCGTTGTCAAGTTTATTCTTACATGATTTAATATAAGTTGTTATTCCATATTCTAGTTTCCATTGTCGAGGTTTCCCTTATATGCATTTATTAGTTGTTGTTGTTACATGCTATTCTTTCCATTGTTAAGTTATTCTCATGCACTTAGTCGTAGTTGTTATTTCATGCTACCTCTTTTATTGTTAATCTATATTATGCATTAAAATTTGAAGATGCCATTTTAAGGAAATACCTTCATTGTTCAGTTATTGAAGCTATAGTTGTTGAAAGCTATTAACACAGTTGCGGTCGCAATTGTTGGTTATTGGAATACCTTTTCTTGTTGAGTAATTTGTCATTCCTTTTATTGTTATTGAGATTCTTTTACACAATATGATTGAGTCGTGGGCTAAGTGTTATGATAACATAGGTATTGTTGATTTTGAAAGATATTGTGGTATATGGGTACGTGTGGTGTGAGTTGATTATTGTGTTGTGATATTAACGTGCATGCGGTGGTATAAGGCTAGGGGTTGATGCGCATGCATCGAGATAACGTTGGATTTATATGCGTGTTACTAGTAAAGAAATTACATGAAGCCACGCGGTGAGATAAGGGGGCTAAAGTGTGTGTAGCTATTTCGGAAAAATACTTTTCAAATAATTGTAAGGCTCACACGGAGATATAAGAAATATTGTGATTGTGACTTGTGAAATGTAAATATGAGGTGTGGTACCTCGGTGTGATTCTTGTTGTACATTCTATGTTGGAAAGACTTGTTGATTTGAACGATTATTGTTTTGTTTCCTTACCTCATTCCATTCGTAATTTTGATTGTACTTGGTCATTTTTTGTTCCTTTTGTGTTGGAACGTTTGTGATTTCTTGTGTGAGTCATGCATTCTACGTGATTTGTTGTGTTGCTTTAATGTGCCAATTTGTGCCTCCATTGTTACTTGGTGAATTAATTGTCAAGGTGAATTTACTTATGTGGAGTCGCCACCTTATATTATGTTGAGTTGTTGGTAACATAACGGTTTTAAATAAAGCAATTGATAACATGCTTTACTATATGTGACTCTCAAAATAAAACTCGTTGTCTCACTTGGTGCTTTACTATATTTAAATAGTTATCACGCTCTACTTTAAATGATTCTACATTTAATTCGTTAAATTATCCAATGTTTAACTTTATTTTAAAATGTTATTTTACATTACCTTAATTGATTTCTAAACTAAACCCATTTTTACATTTGATACTCTACTTTGTATAAATTTTACTTTATTTTACTTTAATTGACTTCTAAAATAAACTCATTATCTCATTTGACGCTTTACTTTATTCAAAATTGTTGTTTTGCCTTATTTTATTTAAATAACTCTCTCAAATATTTTATTTGGCAATTGACAATGATACAATATAAATGGTAGCACGTGAACTTTGTCGTGCGAAAGTGATTGATAATGTGGGCACTAGGTGCCATGTGTGTAAGATCCGAGATTGTGGCTTATGATATTTGATTACGAGGTCTGGTGCCTCGGGGTAATTCTTATTGTAAGTCATGCATTGAGAATGATTTGAGTACTTGAATTTTCATTTGTTTCCTCAATTGTTTTCATTCATACTTTTTCTCTGTTCTGGCTATGTGGCTGCTTTATTACCCATTTACTTCATGTTGCCATTTGTGTTCCTATCATTCCATTGTTGGTTATATATATATAATCTTTCCGCTTTAAGCCTTACATTGATGTTCTTTCCATTGCTAGCTTTATGTTAATATCTCCTACAGGTTTTTGTGTCTAGTGAGTGTCTCGACTTACCTCGTCACTACTCCACCGAGGTTAGTGTTGATACTTAATGGGTACTGCTGTGGTGTACTCATTCTGCATATTTTTGTGCAGATTCAGGTACTTCGGATCGTGATGGTTTTAAGAGTTGTGCCGGTGCGGTTGGAGATTTCAAAGTACACCTGTCATTTTGTTCGCAGGACTCGGAGTCACCATCTTACTGTATTTAAGACACTATTCAATTGTAATCCTAAACTGTATTGTATTTTTATAATGTCTTGTTTACTCTCCGTAGAGCGTATGACTCAGTATTACCAAATTTTGGGATTTTAGAAATTTATATTATGATATTGATTGTGTTTTAAACCATTATTCGCGGTTTATTTAATATTAAATTGTTATATCTTGTCTGATGTTGCTGAGTGATAGCTTACCTAGTCATAGGGACAAGGTTCCATCATGATCCTAAAGGTGGGATTTTGGGGTCGTGACAAGTTGGTATCAGAGCTCTAGGTTCGTAGGTACTACGAGTCATAAGCAAGTTTAGTAGATTCTTGCGGATTGGTACGGAGACGTCCGTACTTATCTTCGAGAGGCTACATAACTATTAGAAAATTACACTTCTTTCATTCCTTATCGTGCGGCATTGGTTTCAGCTAGAAGCATATATCTTGTATTCCCTTACATCCACTTGAATATGATATTGCACACTCGGTATCAGCTATGCGCCAACGATTTGTGATGTTGTGAATGGGCTACCAGGGGCTATGGATACTCGATCATTGTCTCAATGTGTTGTCCAGATCGAGGACGCGGATGTGTTGATATATCTTTTAGTTGTTCACATGTGGGCTGCAGTGGGTTCTTGTATCTGGTTGGTGAGTATGAGCTTGGGATGATTTAATTGATTGCCTAGTTGTTGTGATCATGGTAGGGTTATGGAAGAATGTTTATTTGAAGCTAGCAGGTGGTATTAGAGGTTATGTGTATTGTATGGGACTTCTATTCAGTGGAAGGTACATATTATAATCCAAGGCACTTGAGGAGGCGGGCTTGAATGTTATGAAGATTGATATGCGCTTAGTAGATGATTCGAGGTATATTATGATTGATGCTATACGAGCATATGAAGGTTGTTATTGTGGATCTTTGGATGTTATGTCCTATAGCTTCGCACGAAGTGGAGGGTCTGCTAACGACGATCAGATTGCATGGTCATATTTTATATTAGTTTAGATCTTATATATACGAGCATATGAAGGTTGTTATTGTGGATCTTTGGATGTTATGTCCTATAGCTTCGCACGATGTGGGGGGGCTGCTAACGACGATCAAATTGCATGGTCATATTTTATATTAGTTTAGATCTGTGTGAGTGTGTGTGTGTGTGTGGTATTGGAGGGTTCCCCCGAATTGTATATCGCTAAGATCTGAGATTTGCAAGAGATTTTGCTGAGACTTGCGGTATTCCGATATCATTATTAAAAATCTACATTTCAATATCAGAGAGGTTAGAGAACAACTTCAGATTCACATAAGGTCTCCTCAATGTGGGTATCTCGATTGCGGCATTATTGGGTGCTTCAGAGGAAATATAGTGGTTTGTGGGCTTTCAGATGGCGTGGTTCGTGCTAGGTTCTCTTGCAGTGAGCCTTGTTTTAGGATCGTAGTGTACCGGAAAGGATAAGTGTTAACTAGAAGGCAAGTCGAGGAGGATTCGAAGAAATGGGTTTTCTTGGTGGTGTTGGGTTAGCATAGTAATAAAGGTAGTTGGTTCCTTTGGTGTGGTGATGCATTACTGGAGTTTTATGGAAATACTCTTGGGTTTGACGGCTTGTGTGACTTGGTTGAGTTGGAAAAATTCAGTTCTGATAGCTTGGTAATCTAACGCCCCAACCGGTCGTTTTTAGCTCTAGCGTGTCATTCGGCGGTTTGAGGCCTTGAGTAGCTTCACTTCATGTTTTGTGACTTGTATGTATGGTCGTAATTGAATTTCGGAAAGTTCGGGGTTGTTTCGGATGGAAAATTCTCAATTCAGAAGCTTTAAGTTGGAAGAGTTGACTAAGGGTTGACTTTTGAGTAAACGACCTTGAAATTCAAGGTTCCAAAAGGTTCGTCTGATGCTTTCGGACTTGGGTGTATGTTCGGGTTGAGTAATGGGTGGTTCGAGAGTATTTCGATGCTTATTATAGAAAGTTGGCATTTTGAGAGTAAGAGTTTCCTAAGTTTGATTTGAGGTGGAATTTGGTGTTACCGATGTCCGTTTGGGATTCTGAGCCTTAGAATAGGTTCGTATTGTGATTTATGACTTGTGCGTAGAGTTAGGCATCATTACGACGTGTTTAAATATGAATCGGACACGTTCGTCGAAGTTTGAATGTTTGAAAGTTTGGAATTCTTTTCCTAAGTTTGACCATGGTTTGACTTTAAGGATATCGGGTTCGAATTTTGGGTTCGGGATTTGGAATAGGTCTGTTTCATCATTTGAAACTTGCCTGTAAAATTTGGTGTTATTTGGAGTTGATTTAATGTGGTTCGGACGATTGGTTGCAATTCTAGAAGTTCTTGAAGTTCATTGTGAATCTTGTGCGTTTTGGCGTCCGTTTTGTGATTTAAGATGTTATTTTGGTGTTTTGATCATGCGAGCAAGTTCGCGTTATGTTTTTACACTTGTGTGGATGTTTGGTTTGGAGCCCTAAGGGCTCGAATGAGTTTTGGACGCGTTCCGGAGGAGTTTGTAGAGGTTTAGCTGGTTCTGGTGCACAGTTCTCGCATTTGCGAGATCTTTCTCGCTTTTGCGAAGATGTTCTGGGCAAGGGACTTCGCATTTGAAAAAATTTTAATCGCATTTGCGATTGAGGCAGTTTCTGCATTTGCGAAGCAACTGCCGCTTTTGCGGTGTCTCTGAGCTCGCATTTGCGACTTAGGCAGAATTTGGTCAGGCTTCGCATTTGCGATGCCATTGTCGCATATGCGATGCCATTGTCGCATCTCATTGTCGCATCTGCGACGCTATTATCGCATTTGCGACATCCGCATTTGCGAACCTCGTATCGCAAATGCTACATCTGAGACTGTTATTAAGACTTTGTTTCAGGGTTCAGCCCATTCCTCTCACATTTTTACTTGGTTAGACGATTTTTGGAGATCTTGAAGAGGAGATTTTCACCATCTATTGTGAGGTAAGTTATTCCCACTTGTTTCGAGCTATATACATGGATTATATACAGATTTTAATATGGAATTTGATAGAAATTGTGGGATTTTAAGAGAAAACCTAGAATTTGGTATTTTTGAATTTTGACTACAAAATTGGACATGGAATTGAGAATAAATTATATATTTCACTTCGTGGTGTTATGGGTAATGATAATCTTCAAGAATTTTTAGAATCCTGAAATGTGAGCTCGAGGGTTGACTTTGTTGACTTTTCAAGCGTATTTTGGAAATGTTATAAATTAATTAATTATGATGTTGGAGTATATTTTTATTGGTTTTCAAGATTTTTTGACTAGTTTAGGATCGAAGGGCATTGGTTTGAGGTGTTATAGAGGCGTTAGAGCCGGTTATGGAACTTTGGAGCGAGGTAAGTCTCCTGTCTAACCTTGTGAAGGGGAACCGATCCCCTAGGTGATGTGATTATTATGTGCTACTAGTTGTAGGTGCTACGTACGCATGCGGTGACGAGATTCCATACATGGCTAATGCATGTTTATGTCCGAGTAGACTCAGGATTCTATCATGTAATAATTGAATTATTTGAACTCCATTTGCTAGCTTAATTAATTGAATTTATTATTGAAATTGATTTAGAAATACATATATATATTAGGCTGAGCTTTATCACCTTGAGTTGTTGCCAAGATATTTGATAAACGGTAAAGGTTCTATTCACTATTATACACTTGTATTTGGGTTGTGAGCACGTGACTCACAATTCGATAAGTTTCTTCCTTTCTTGTGGAGCGGGCCGAACGTCTCGGCAGTATATTGAGATGCATCTCTCGTTCGCACCAGTTGACCATCAGTAATGTACATACCACTCTGGATCGGGTCGTATGACCTCAGCATAATCGTGCTTATTACCGCTAGAAGTCCGAACATTCGTAAGATACCCTTTATTTGAGTCCTGGCATTTATGAGGTATTCCTTATCCGTTTGAGAATACATTTGATATTTCTGATCTATTGAGACAACATATGACCTTCAGGAGATTTATATTGCCAAAAGAAATGTTGGAGGATTATGTTAGTTACTGTTTTACCTCATTATTACTGTTGCGCTTCATATCTATTTATGATTCATTATACTGATTTTATTTGATCACTAGTAAGTGTCGATGTCGACCCCTCGTCACTACTTCTCTGGGTTTAGGATAGATACTTACTGGGTACGCGTTAATTTATGTACTCACACTACACTTCTGCACTCAATATGGAGGGTCCGACAGGTGCATTCGGTGGTCATCTTGGCGCGTAGGCATAGCTGCTGAGGAGACTTTATGGTGAGGTGTATTCCAGGCTACGTGTCACAGCCCGTAGAGTCTCCATCGTACTATTTACTTTATCCTGTATTATTTACATTCCAGACAGATATTGTATTATTATTGTACACCTTAGTAAATGCTCATGCACTTGTGACACCGAGTTTTGGGATATTTCAGTTGATGCTTACGGATTTGTACATTATTTTCACCTTTCAATTTCATGCATTACTAATTATGTATGTACCTCTGATTTTAAAGGTGTAAATTTCTTTACTTAATAAAATTTATGATTTCAAAAGTAATAAAATGAACAACCAATGTGACAGTTCACCGACAGCTTGCCTAACGGCGATGTTGGGCGCCATCACTACCTATAGTGGATTTTGGATGGTGACAGCTTGGTATCAGAGTACTAGGTTCACATAGGTCTCACGAGTCATGAGTGAATCTAGTAGAGTCTTGTAGATCGGTAGAGAGATGTCTGTACTTATCTTAGAGAGGCTACACACCTGTTAGGAGCACTTCCCTTCTTGATTCCTCGTCATGCGATTTGATTTTCACTAAGGCTTGTGCCATCATTTCCTTCCTACTCAATCTTATGCGACGTGGAGCGCTTGTCATCAATTGGTCATCGAGGAGTTGTAACGGTACTGCAGGTGTGGTGCAGGATGTTTCTCCCTACGTATTCGATTTGGCTATTGTTGTCGCCTCATAGAGGGATGTTTTGTCATTTCAGCGCAATGTTAGTGTTACCTATGGTTTCATGGCTATGCACAATGTATTATGATATTCATGAGTGTTTATCACGCAGTGTTGGTGTATATGGTAGAGTGCTTATCTCTGTGTCACGGAAATGAATGACTTGAGAGGAGGATTACTCGGTTCATGGTTTAGAGGTTAGGCATTTAATTCCAGCAGAGAAAAGGTAGTTGGACTATGGATGTTCAGGCCTTGGTTGATGGAGTGGCGAGGCTTGATATTTTCGGACATGGTGGAATTCTCGTTTGTGATGTGGTGTCTTCATCCTTTTTGGAACGCATTAAGGTTCCTCGGTGTTATGGTCTCCTTTGAATTGCCTTCGGGGAAGGGTGTTGTGGAATGGTGCCTAAGCAGCGGTTATCATAGATGGCGGAGTATGGCGGCTTCAGGGTCGAATTAGTGTTTCTAATGTTGATGGCTCGAGAGAGATGATCTTTATGGAGTCTCAGAGCTAGTGGAAATTTTTCCGTTCAGGTGCTAAAAAGATGGATTATGATTTGAGGCAGTATTTTGGCAGCAAAGGAAGATGAAGGACATGGTAGGAGGTGCCTCGCAGTGGTTGAATTGCTAGCAAGTGAAGTATGAACCACAAATGCCGAGAAGTTGCTTAAGAAGATGAGTTTATCGAAGTAGGAGTGGCAGAGTAGCGTATGAATTTGTGGTAGGATAGCCACATGCCTTGAGAAAGTTTAGAGTGATTTGGGAATCATGGTGGACAGTGACTAAGTCTACCGATTTTATTTGGGATGGTGGCTACTGTGCTGAGGAAGGTTGAATATGACGGAAAGAAGTTTGCTTGGAATGGAGAGGTGTGCAAAAGTTGGATTATCGTTATGGGATGTGACGTGACTTCGAATTTGGAATGTATGTCGGACTTTTAGTTGATGTCAATTGGGAATGAACAGACTCTTATGGCTTGCGGGCGAGCAAGGGCTCAGGAGGGTCTACTGATTTTGTGGTAGTTGTACCCAGTGCAGCGTCGTTGGAAGATGTCGATATGAAATTCCACAAGTGGGCTATCTCCTGTGAGCAGGTTAGCGGTTGCGTGTTTTTGATGAAGTTTGTACGAAGAGTTCTACTTACTACCCAGCAAGAAGTCGAATATGCGATTGTGGCTGATAATTCAGAATATTCATGAAAGGTTTAACAAGAGATTACGAGAAATTTGGCGGGTTAACGGCGCGAGATCATGGTAATTGAGAAGGAGGAAACTTTGTGGGTTCTAGATTTATGTGATTATAGCTTAAAGCAAAGTGGGGAAGCCCACCGTCTACGATTGGATTGCGTGGTTATGTGCATGTGCAGTTTATGGTTATCGGTGCCTTGGTAGATTATTTATGACTAAGAAAAGTAAATATCAGGGGTAATTCGAGAGAAGAACTTGATGAATGTGTGCTATATTTCGTCTTATCGATTCATGTGCAGGTTTTGGGATGACTCAGAGTTTATGCTTCTTGTGGATGTGATTTACAAGGAAAAGAATTCATCTGGTTGCTTCTTTGAGAGAGTGTTCATGTTCTAACAGAGCGTTGGAGTTAGTTATATTCGGGACCAGGTCAGAGTGGGTGACTGTCAACAATGGTTCTAGTAGGTCAAGAATTAAAGTGCAGTGTCTAAGGATTTTATGTCCGTTGTGTGGTGAAGGATCGAGTTTTGTAGTGGATTATGAAAGGGACTTGGAGTGTTTCTATGTTAGCACCGGGGGTCTGCGGTGCAATGTTAGAGAGATGTAAGAAAACAACTTCGGATGTATAGAGGATCTTTCAGAATGGGTCTACTAGTTAGAGATGCTATTGTGCGCATAAGGAGGGTGTGAGATGGTTCATGGGTATTGAGACGATGTGGTCTCGTGAATTGGGTCACTCGAAATGAGTGTTGTTGGATTTTGTTATGTTTTGAATGGATTTTTTATTATTTATAAGCCAAGTCAAGAGTAAATTGAAAGAAGTGGGGTCGGGTAGTAATGGTTTGAATTAGCATGATTGTGGCAATGATCAATTCCTTCAGCATGTTAAGTTATACAGGTGTTTTTTGGTTGTATATGCGGGCTTGACAGCTACCATAATTTTCTTGATTTGGGAGGTGTTCGATTCTTATGGACTAGTTGTGTAAATGGATCCCGAAAGATTTATGGCGGTTTAGACCACGGCTTGAGTTATGTGTCTTTCGTGGTTATGAGAAGTTGGTTGTGATGCGGTTCGTCTTCTGAAATGAGTAAGTGAAAGGTTTCTTGCCAATCAAGTGTTTATTCTACTAGTAGTTCAGGGATTTTGATGAATTCTTGTACTCTCGCGTAGCAGCATGATAGATGCAGTGAGCAGCATGGTAATATGAAGTTGACGATCAAGGTTGCGGCTCGGTGTTGATAAGAATATCACGAGCTCGGATGAGCAGGGAAGAATTCAGATGTTTAGAGTAAGACTACATTATCTTAGTGTCGCCTGAGAATGGTGTTCTCTGGAAGAGACATTATGTATTGATTGCAGATTGTTGATTTGCTTTATAGAATTAATACGGTTGGTGGTATGGAGGTGCAGACTTTGCTACCTGGTGCGGAAGGTCGTGGGAGCGTATCCCACGGGAAAATTGTATAGTGTGACATGTAAGTTAGCTGATTATAAAGGATTGAACCAAGTATGGAGACTCTGGTACTATCGCTAATATGAGAGTTTATGCCTGAAAGGCACTCTATTCATTTGGTTGAGGTTTGTGGGAGTTTGTTCTGGATTGAACGACTGCTTGTGTGTGTCATAAATATGGACATTGTGGATCCTTAAAAGGTTGTTGTCCCAGTATAGGATGATCGGAATCAGCTTGAGGTCTGTTGGTGGGTCTAAGGTGAATGTGTGCTCTACATCAGGCCGGATGTGATCATTCAGCAAAGCGTTGCTTATGGAGGAGTCTTCGATCGTTGGATGTTATTCCTGGCGTAATCTATTTTATGTAATACTATATTATTCTATGTTGGTCGTTGATGGTAGGCTATAATCTCGTATTTTAGTCGCTTATTGCACTCAAATTTATTGCACTTTATTCGTGTTTGAGCTTTAATTAGTAGTGTTTTGCACTTATTGTATGTTTTATGCCTTGTAGAAGTGATTTCAAACTATGTAGATGTTATGGAGCTAATTCGAGCTATTTGGAGAATTGAAATCAGAGTCAAAGCCCAAAAGATTAAGCCGGGATCGTGTTCGGGGGTCGAGGACCAAGTCTGGACATCAAAACGCAGGCAAAATCCGTACTCTAAGAAAATCCCACTGCCGCGGCGTGTGGGGCACCGCGGCTGTACAAATCCTGCTGCCTGCAAATTGTGAGCTCTCTGGATTTCCCCACTAATTCCTCGCGTGGCATGTGGCACGTGGAACGTCTCCCCATGCGGCGTGCATGTGCAATTTTTACAGAATGAAATTCCTATTTCGGCTAGGAAAGGGTGATTTCGTCTAGGCTCGACCCTACTTGGTATAAATACATCGAAAAATATTATTTTCTGGACTTTTGAAATACTTTAGACATAAGGAAGCTAAGGAGGAGTTGGAGGAGCAAAAGCACAAGGATTTCTTCATTCCTTCCTCACTCAAGACCTGAGTTTGGATTGAATTTATGTTTTCCTATACTTTACTTATATTTATGATGAATTGCTTCATATCTATGGAGTAGTTCTCTTTAGGGTTTAGGGAATTTGGTGTATTGATGATTGTTTGTGGATTATATCTCTAGTTTTATGTATTGAAGCATTTTTGGATGATTTAATTGTTGAATCTATATGCACTAGTTCATGTAATCGAGAGAGGCATAAATTATGATATCTTTGCATTATATTGTTGGTTGAGTTCATTAATTCTTCTTAGTAATCGAAAGAGGCTAGTTGAATCATTGATTAAACTGAGTTAGGAGGATAATCGATAGAGGTTCTCCTAAAGACCAATACTCTACGCATTCTTGCATATCTTCACGCGCTCAAAATTGGTTCATCTTGTGAGGTTAAGACTTAATCAAGAGAGGGGTTTTTTGCTGAACGTTTGAACTAATAATTGAGTGAATTCAAGAGACTCGCTTGAACATTAGAAGTGAATTATCTAGAATTAGATCCCAAAAAATTATCATGCAACTATCCTATCAAAACCCTATCTTCTTCCATTGATAACCTTCTCTGCTTATTACTTGCTTCAATTGCCATTAGTCAATAGCTTAAGATTCTTAGTTAATTTTAGTTAGAAATCATATAAATCTCAATTGGTGATCATCTTGTATAGCAACCAAGCTAGAAATTATGAGAACACTGTTTAAATCCAATCCATGTGGATACAATATTATATTATACTATATTTGATTAGCGAGCATAATTTAGGTGTGTGTTTCGAGCTCGTCAGTCGTGAGTCGGCTTGATTATTCACACGTGGTTTGCGATCCCTTGTAGCTTATGATGCTATATGATCAAGATGGCTCTCGAGATGCAGGTCGTATATTGCACCTTGGTCGTGCTTGGGTTTTTGGTAGCGCATGGCGCTAGTCGTCTCCTCAAGGTTGTATACTTGCACTTGGCGTGCTTTGTGGTCGATATTCGGGCATTTTGTAAGTATAAGTATTACGGCTTGATGGGTGTTTCCTTATTGATTGTTGTGTGGATCGGGTGGCACGCCGCCACAGGTATGTTGTATGGATCGGGTTGCGCGCCACAACGATGTCATATTCGGATCGGGTTGCACGCCGCAACAGTGTCATAGTTGGATCGGGTTGCACGTCGCAACAGTGAGATGTTAAGTATGATTCCTTATACTTACTTTGTGTACCTTGTTTCCCATCTATGAGATAGATCCATAACATCGTTTTGGTCGTTTTATTCGTTACGCGGGCTGGATGGTTCTTTGCTACAGTTCGTTCTTCCCTATGGGTCACATTCGAGTTGTAGCTTGTTGGTGTTTTGATGGTGCTGTATGAGATTTTAGAAGGTGTTTGAGGTGACTTATTGCCCGAGCAGCTGGTACTGGGTGAGACGAGGTTATTGGACTTGACAGTGTGATCGGATTTTTGTAGGGTATATTAAAGAGAAAATATCGTTATTTAGTTCAGAATGAGGTAATGGTTCTCGTCAGGTGGGGAGACTCCATGATTTATTGATTTGGAAGGTGGTTATGAGTCTCTACACGTCTCTTTCGTCGTGGCAGTACTGCGAGAGTTGGAATAGGGCTTATTTGTGTTATGAGATGTATTGTGGGCATTGGATTCATGAAATTGTAGCTATTATGGTTGGAGGATGTTATTATAGGCAAATGACATATGTGGTGCATGGTGTGATTTCAGCATAGATGCATGATCATGTTTTGGTACAGTATGTAGTGATTGATGTGGTGTTCGTATGTTAGAATCGGGTCTCGTGGAGAATTCCTGATATTACAATTTGGTTATAAGGCTTGTTAGATAAGGTTATAGGGAGGATCTTCAGTGTGGATCTAGCTAATGTTCTCACATGGATTGTGGTGGCATGGGTAGGTGCACGAGGTGTTAAACAATGGTTTTGGGCAATTCTAAAGCGGTTCTTGGCATGATCGAGGACGAACGTATATTTAAGTGGGGGAGAATGTAACGGCCCAATCGGTCATTTTGAGCTCTAGCGTGTCGTTCAGCGGTTTGAGGCCTTGAGTAGCTTCACTTCATGTTTTGTGACTTGTACGTGAGGTCAGAATTAAATTTCAGGAAGTTCGGGGTTGTTTCAGACAGAAAATTATCAATTCGGAAGCTTTAAGTTGGAAGAGTTGATTAAGGTTTGACTTTTGAGTAAACGACCTCAGAATCGGGATTAGAAGATTCCAATAGGTTTGTATGATGCTTTCGGACTTGGGTGTATGTTCGGGTTGAGTATCGGGTGGTCTGAGAGCATTTCGACGCTTATAATGGAAAGTTAGAATTTTAAGAGTCTAAGAGTTTCCTAAGTTTGATTTGAAATGGACTTTGGTGTTATCCATGTCCATTTGGTATTCCGATCCTTGAAATAGTTTTGTATTGTGATTTATGACCTGTTCGTAAAGTTTCGCGTCATTCCGGGATGTTGAAGTATGAATCGGACGTGTTCGTCGAAGTTCAAATGTTTGAAAGTTTGGAATTCTTTTCCGAAGTGTGACCATGGTTTGATTTTAAGTCTATCGGGTTCGTATTTTGGGTTTGGGACTTGGAATAGGTCCATTTTATCATTTGGAACTTGCCTGCAAAATTTGGTATCATTTGGAGTTGATTTGATGTGGTTCGGAAGGTTGGTTGCAATTCTAGAAGTTCTTGAAGTTCATTGTGATTCTTATGCGTTTTGGCATCTGATTCGTGATTTTAGACGTTATTTTGGTGTTTGGATCACGCGAGAAAGTTCGCGTTATGTTTTTAGACTTGTGTGGATATTTGGTACGGAGCCCTGAGGGCTCGAATGAGTTTTGGACGCGTTCCGGAGGAGTTTGTAGAGGTTCAGCTATTCTGGTGCACTGTTCTCGCATTTGCGTTAGCTCCATTTGCGAGATCATTTTCGCTTTTACGAAGATAGGCTGGGCATGGGAGTTCGCATTTGGGAACAATTTAATCGCATTTGCAATTGCGGTAGCTTCCGCCTTTGCGAAGCAACTGTCGTTTTTGCGGTGTCTCTGAACTCGCATTTGCGACATAGGCAGAATTTGGTGAGGCTCCGCATTTGCGACACCATTGTCGCATTTGCGACCTTCGCATTTGCGAAGCTCATGTCGCAAATGCGATATCTGAGGCTGTTATTAAGACTTTATTCCTGGGTTTAGCCCATTCCTCTCATATTTTTACTTGGTTGGGTGATTTTTGGAGCTCTTAAAGAGGAGATTTTCACCACCTTTTGTGAGGTAAGTTATTCCCACTCGTTTTGGGTGATATACATGGATTATATAAAGATTTTAACATTGAATTTGATAGATATTGTGGGATTTTAAGAGAAAACTTAGAGTTTGTTATTTCTGGATTTTCACCACGAAATTGGACATGGAATTGAGAATAAATTATATATTTGAGTTCTTAGTATTATGGGTAATGATAATCTTCAAGAATTTTCAGAATTCGGGCACGTGGTCTCGAGCGTTGACTTTCTTGACTTTTCAAGAGGAGTTGGGAAGTGTTATAAATGAATTAAATATGATGTCGGAGTACATTTTTATTGGTTTTCATAATTGTTTGGCTAGTTTTGGATCGATGGGCATTGGTTTGAGTTGTTAGAGAGGCGTTGGAGCCGGTTATGGAACTTTGGAGCAAGGTAAGTCTCATGTCTAACCATGTAAGGTGGAAAATACCCCTAGGTGATGTCATTATTATGTCCTACTAGTGGTGGGTGCTACGTACGCACGAGGTGACGAGAGTCCATACGTGGCTAAAGCATGTTTATTTCCTGGTAGACTTAGGATATTATCATGTAGTAATTGAATTATTTGAACTCCATTTGCTAGCTTAATTAATTGAATTTATAATTGAAATTGATTTAGAAATTCATATATATATATATATATATATTAGGTCGAGCTTTATCATCTTGAGTTGTTGCCAAGATATTTGATAAACGGTAAAGGTTATATTCACTATTATACACGTGTATCTGTTTTGAGAGCATGTGACTCACAATTCGATAAGTTCCTTCCTTTCTTGTGGAGCGGGCCGAAAGCCTCGACAGTATATTGAGATGCATCTTTGGTTCGCGCCGGTCGACCCTCGTCAGTGTGCACACCGCTAGGACTCTGAACATTCGTGAGATACCCTTTATTTGAGTCCTGGCATTTATGAGGTATTCCTTATCCGTTTGAGAATACATTTGATATTTCTGATCTGTTGAGATAACATATGACCTTCGGAAGATTTATATTGCTAAAAGAAATGTTGGAGGATTATGTTAGTTACCGTTTTACCTCATTATTACTGTTGTGCTTCATATCTATTTATGATTCATTATATTGATTTATTGGACCACTAGTATGTGTCGATGTCGACCCTTTATCACTACTTTTCCGGGGTTAGGCTAGATACTTACTGGGTATGTGTTGATTTACTTACTCACACTACACTTCTGCACTAAATGTGCAGGTACGACATGTTCATTTGGTGGTCATCTTGGTGCGTAGGCATAGCTGCTGAGGAGACTTTATGGTGAGCTTCATTCTAGGCTACGTGTTGCAGCGCGCAGAGCATCCATCATACTATTTACTTCATCCTGTCTTACTTACATTTCAGAAAGATATTGTATTATTATTGTACTCCTTAGTAAATGCCTATGCACTTGTGACACCAGGTTTTGGGATATTTCAGTTGATGCTTACGGATTTGTACATTATTTTCACCTTTCATTTTCATGTATTACTAATTATGTATGTACCCGTGATTTTAAAGGTGTAAATTTCCTTTCTTAATGAAATTTATGATTTCGAAAGTAATAAAATGAACAACCATTGTGATAGTTCACCGTCGGCTTGCCTAACGGTGACGTTGGGCGCCATCACGGCCTATAGTAGGTTTTGGGTCATGACAACTTGGTTATGTGAGGACGGGATTCAAAGAGTTCTTGATAGTGTCGACCACATCTTGAGTCGGATATTTTCTATCGGCATAAGGAACATGTTGCTTATTATGATTTTCTCATGTATGGGGTCACGAGTTCTAGATAGTAGGGACGATTTCAGATGTTTAGAAGAATGCTAGCATTATTTGATATCACCTTAGAAGGGTGCATACTCTAGAAGGCGCACTATGCTTCGACTTGCGGATGCCTGACTGGTATTACGGTAATCGCCTAATTGATTAACCGATGATGTTCAAATTTTACTATGTGGCACGAAAGATTTATAGAAGTATTTCTCGGGGGATGATCGTGTATGAGGAATGTGTCAGTTATTTGAGTAGTGTAGTTGAGATCGAATGTGGAGATTTTGGTATTCTAGGGATTTAAAGACTAAGAGGGTTCTTAGAGGCAAATTGTTCCATGGTTGTGAATGGTGAAGATATGTTAATAGCTTGACGGCTGAGTGTGTGACCTATGGATATGTTATTGTGGTATTTTCATATGTTATTTACCATTTTGGGAGGATCGGAATCTATTTGGAAGCCACTGGTAGACCTAACGAGAATGTGTATTCTACATCGGGTCGGAATTGTCTACTCATCACAGCTATTGTTGATGGTGGTGTCATCGGTTAAGGTTGATATTATTGGTGTTTTGATGTGTCCCATAAGTTACTCTCCTATGCTACGGTGAGTTGTGAGACTGTTGACTACTTGCACACATGATGCGGTTTTGTTTAGGCTTTGTGGCAAAATTCGAGCGAGTTGACTCTTAGAGATTTGCATGGTTGACTAAGCCTTGGTTATGGCCTTCCTTGCTTGGGGTACATTGTGTTATCCTTTTTTCCATGGTTATGGTCGTGCACTTCGCATTTTTGTTATTGATGTGCTTATGGTTATTGATTGTGAGCATCATGGCTCGACGTATTTCATGTGGACCGGTATTTGGATTCGGTCACGCATCGCAGCAGAGTTTTGTTGCGATATGATCCTTGTGCATATTCAGTGTATTTGTTCTCCCTTCTGTGATGGATTCATAGAATTGCACCTGGTGATGGTATATTTTGAGCTAGCGGGGCAGTTCTTTTACTTCCATTCTCTTTCCACCATTGGGTATATATGAGTTATTGATCATTGGTGTACGAATTGCATGGTATGTCACTCTAAGTAGGATTGGTGTGCCATGTTGGTAATAGCAGCTGGTACTGGTTGAGGTGAGGCTATTAGACCTAAAACGGGTGCTATCGGATTGGATTAAGGTATGTTTGGAAGAATAATTTCACTAGTCAACTTGGATCTTTGGCTATGGTTCTTGTCGAGCAAGAGAGCTCCCAGACTTGTTGATCTGATGGGTGGTTATGAGCTTCTGTATGTTTCTTTATCATTGGAAGTGTACGAAGGTTCAAAACAAGGTTTTAGTTGATATGCGATTTGTTAACGGTACCGGGTTTGTTATTGAGCAGTTATTGTGGTCAAAGTTTATTGCTATGTGTATCTGGGTTATGCGAAATATCGTGTGATTATCCTTGGATATGGATATGGCTTGATGCAGTTTGATTCAGACTTATACAGTGTATAGATGTGGGAATCAGGTCTTATAATGATTTTCGAATGTTGGTTATTAGGTTTTAAGGCATATGAGTTAAGATTGAAGTAAGGGCCTTCAGCTAGGTTGTGCTGTGAGGATTATATGGATTGGGGTTACATGGGATCACCTACGGGTATGAGCACGATGAGTTTATACAACGATTTGATGGCTTTGGAATGATTCTTGGCACGTTCGAGGATGAACATATATTTAAGTGGGGGAGAATGTAACTAACCAACTAATCATTTTGAGCTTTAGCATTCTGTTCGGTGGATTGAGGTCTTCAATGTCTTCATTGTGTATTATAACTTGCGGGCATTAACGGTTTCAGTTTTTGAGTGATTCGGGATTTGATTTGAAAGAATGATCCTCATTATAGAAGTTTAAGTTGGAAATATTGATCGAGGTTTGACTTTTATGAAAATGACCCCGGAACGGTACTTTGATGGTTCTGATAGGTTCGTATCAAGATTTTGGACTTGGGCGTACGCTCGAAATTGAATTAGGAGGTCCCTAGGTTGATTTGACACTTGTTGGCGAAAGTTGACAATTTAAAGGTTTAAAATTTTCTTACTTTTGACCATGGTTTGACTTTATGGCTATTGGGTTCGGATTTTGGTTCCCAGACTTGGAATAAGTCCGTTTTATCATTTGTGACTTGTCTACAAAGTTTGGTGTCATTCCGAGTTGGTTTGATAGGAATCGGACGCGTGGTTGTTGTTTTAGAAGTTCTTGCGGTTCATTGTGATTTTTATGTATTTTGGTGTCCGAATCGTGGTTTCGGAGATTATTTTGGTATTTTAATCACGCGAGCGAGTTCGTATGATATTTTAGACTTGTGTGGATGTTTGGTGTGGAGCTCCAAGGGCTCAAGTGAATTTCGGACGCATTTCGGAGTTTTTGAGAGAGGTTCAGATTTTTGCTGGTGTTCAGGTCTCACATTTGCGAGGAGTCGGTCGCATTTTCGACCATCGCTTTTGCTAGATCATTCTCGCTTTTGCGATTTTGCATTGTTGGGAAGGTATGTCACATTTGCGAGGAATTTATCGCATTTGCAATGCTGTGTCTTCTCTTTTGCGGACAGGATTGTCGCTTTTGCGACTGTTAGGTGTGAGAGGAATCTTCGTATTTGTGAAGAATTATGTCGTAAATGCAACATTTGTTGTGACTGTCAAGGGTCTCTTTTGTGGACCTTTGTTCGCTTTTGCAAATTTTGCGTTTGCGATTCCCTGGTCGCATGCGATTCCCTGGTCACAAATGCGACATCTGCACCTACTTATATATTTTGTATTTCGAGACTTAGCTTCATTTTATCACTTTTTGTGCCCTAGCCTCGGTAGGGGGCAATTCTGTGGAGAGATTTTCATTTCAAACTTTTGGGTAGGTGATTTTTATCAATTTTTAAATATATTACATAATTATTTATGAGATTTAACATCTAAATCAAATGATTTGAAGATAAATTTTGGGAATTTTTGACTATGTTTTGAATAATGAAAATTCGAGAGTCATATTGGACTCGAATTTGGAAACAAAATACATATATGGACTCGGCGGGTTATGGGTAGTCGAGATCTACCCTTGGACTCAGGTTTTGACCGGCCGGGTCAGGGGTTGACTTTTCTTCACTTTTTGAGAGTTGTGTAAAGATCATAGCTTTATTAAACGAAAATGGTTTCTCTTGCATTGTTTGATGTTATTAAGTCATTTTTCGCTAGATTTGTGTCGTGCGGAGGCGAATTCTAACGGAAAAGCTATTTTAAATTATTGATTTGGCCTAGTTGAGGTAAGTATCTTGCCTAACTTTGTATGGGGAAACTATCCCTTATGATTTGGGTTTGATTGCATAATTTGAGTTATGTAAAAGACGTGTACATGAGGTGACGAGTGTGTATACAGGCTTATATATGAAAATTGACCGGTTTAGACTCTTACGTTACTTATAAGTATTTGATTGAAGTTGTTATTAATTGTTCTATCTTTCGTTGTAAAGTTTATTCTTACATGCTTTAATTGAAGTAGTTATTCCATGTTCTAGTTTTCATTGTCGAGGTTTCCCTTATATGCATATATTAGTACTTGTTGTCAAATGCTATTCTTTCCATTGTTGAGTTATTCTCATGCACTTACTCGTAGCTGCTATTATCTACCGCTTTTATTGTTAAACTTATATTATGCATTAAAATTTGAAGATGTCATTTCATGAAAATAGCTTCATTGTTGAGTTATTGAAGTTGTAGTTTTTGAAAGTTATTAATACGGTTGTGGTTGCAATTGTTGATTATTGGAATACCTTTTCTTGTTGAGTTATTTCTCATTCATTTTGTTGTTATTGAGATTCTTGTACACATTGTGATTGAGTCGTGGGCTAAGTGTTGTAATAACATTGGTATTGTTGATTTTGGCAAATATTGTGACATATGGGCACGTGTGGTGCAAGTTGATTATTGTGTTGTGATATTGATGTGCATGCGGAGGTATAAGTCTAGGGGTTGATGCACATGCAGCGAGATACAGTGGGATTTATACGCGTATTACTAGTAAGAGAATTACTTGAAGCCATGCGATTAGATAATGGGGCTAAAGCGCATGTAGCTGTTTCGTAAAAATATTTTTAAAATAAATGCAAGGCTCACGCGATGATATAAGAAAGATTATGATTGTGACTTGTGAAATTTAAATATAAGGTGTAGTACCTCGGTGTTATTCTTGTTGTACATTCTATATTGGTAAAGCTTGTTGATTTGAATAGTTATTTTTTGTTTCCTTACCTCATTCCATTCGTAATTTTGATTGTACTTGGTTATTTGTTGTTACTTTTTTGTTTGAACGATTGTGATTTCTTGTGTGAGTCATGCATTCCACGTGATTTGCTATGTTGCTTTAATATGCCAATCTATACCTCTTTTGTCACTTGGTGAATTGATTGTCAAGATGGATTTACTTGTGTGGACTCGTCAACTCATATTAGGTTGAGGTGTTGGTAACATGACGGTTTTAAATAAAGCAAATGATAACATACTTTATTATATGTGATTCTCAAAATAAAACTCGTCATCTCACTTGGTGCTTTACCATATTTAAATTGTTATCACGCTCTACTTTAAATGATTCTACATTTAATTCGTTAACTTATCTAATGTTTTACTTTATTTAAAAATATTATTTTACTTTACCTTAATTGATTTCTAAAATAAACTCATTTTTCCATTTGATACTCTACTTTGTATAAATTATACTTTATTTTACATTATTTGAATTCTAAAATAAACCCATTATCTCATTTGACACTTTACTTTATTTAAAATTGTTACTTTGCCTTATTTTATTTAAATAAATCTCTCAAATATTTTATTTGGCTATTGACACTAATACAATGTACATGGTAGCACGTGGACTTTGTCGTGCGAAGGTGATTGATAATATGGGCACAAAGTGCCATGTGTGTAAGATTTGGGATTGTTTCTTATGATATGTGATTACGACGTGTGGTGCCTCGGGGTAAATCTTGTTATAAGTCATGCGTTGGGAACAATTTGAATACTTGAATTATCATTGGTTTCCTTAATTGATTTCATTCATACTTTATCTATGTTTTTGTTATGTTGCTGTTTTATTACCCGTTTACTTCTTATATTAATTTGTGTTCCAATCATTCCATTGTTGATTTTATATTAATAATCTTTCTAATGTTCGCCTTACATTGATGTTCTTTCCATTGCTAACTTTATGTTAATATCTCGCACAGGTTTTTGTATCTAGTGAGTGTCTCGACTTACCTCGTTACTACTCCACCGAGGTTAATCTTGATACTTATTGGGTACTGTTGCAATGTAATCATTTTATATATTTTTGTGCAGATCCAGGTACTTTGGATCGTGATAGTTTAAGAGTTGTGTCGGTACGGTTGGAGACTTCAAAGTATACCTGTCATTTCGTTCGCAGACCTAGGAGTCACCATCTTACTGTATTTACGCCACTGTTCAATTGCAATCCGGAATAATTTTGTATTTTTGTAATGTCTTGTGTACTCTCCGTAGAGCTTATAATTCAGTATTACCGAATTTTGAGATTTGAGAAAGTTGTATTATGATATTGAGTGTGTTTTGAACCATTATTCACGGTTTTGTTTAATATTAAATTGTTATATCTTGTCTGATGTTGCTGAGTGATAGGCTTACCTAGTCATAGGGACTATGTGTCATCACGATCCTAAAGATGGGATTTTGGGCGGTGACATCCGATTGACAAGATAATTGTCTACGTTTTAATAGAGTTGATGTGCTAAACGGTCGGCTAATTAAGATCAACAATTTTAGGTATGAAAATGACGGATTAAAGGAATTAATTATCTTGCGAGGTTTGTCCTCCAGCCGTGTTGATATTCATGAATTTGGGTGAATTATTTGACTTGAGTGGCATTGTATGGATCTTGATTGTTAATTAATAAAAGAAGTTATTGTCGCTAGCTATAGTAATTAGTTTTAGTGAAGTACTGATGGTGTGTAAGGCGTGTGTGCATGTTTCCCAAGTGAGATAACAATGCATGTGTTGTAGTGTCGAGGGTTGTACTTGAAGTGGCCTAGTCTGTCACAGATAATACTATAATCGAGTCCTGATAAGTTTCAATATTTAATTCGATCACTATACACTTATTAAGGTTCTTTTCAGATCGAAAAGGATCACCCCTCGGCGAAATTTCTACTTTGCCCTTGATGAAGTAATTTTTAATGTTCTGTAAAGAAATGTAAGGGGAAAACTCATGAAAAATAGAAGAACTCGCACTAGCGAAGAGCCCTTTTGCCTCGAAAGGAACAAAAAACGCCCAAGGTTATAAATTGCCCATAATTTGCATCTGGCTACTTGATCTGTCCCAAAATATGAAACTTATTGCTGGAGTTAGCGGTAGGTTTCAAACAAAAAAGTTAAACCTACTCAACACCAGCAAAATAAGAAATTAATTTAATTTTGTAATAACTTGTAGTCTTGTACCAGGCACAAATAAGAATTAATACTTCAAAAATTAGTTTACAAATAATTGAGATAAAAGAGCATTGATTTTGTTTACCCCAAGAATGAGTAACAATTAAATTTGTACACAGTTTAAATGATATGTGATTTAATTCAATACGAATGGTTAAGAACAACGCGTAAATAAGTTAAAGACAAAATACATGATCAAACCAACCGCAATGTGATAACCAAGCTCAATCTTAGGTTGAATAGTGGAATTCGTCCTCGATTGGTCTTCGGTAGAAGCTTAGTCGCGAATAAAGAAGATAAAAAATAAAGCACTTTGAACGATAGCTAGAAGACAAAAGTAAATTTTTTATTGCTTTGATTTGCATGTCACGGTATGTTGCAATGAAAGAAACCATTCCCTTTATATAGTAGGGGAATTTCAGTCCTAGTACAAGTCTAAATAAGGTAAAAATCTTCTTTTTCGGTAAATGTCGATCTGCAGTTGATATTGGATGGGATTCGCACCGTAATCTTTAGTTGAGGCCGAACATTAGGCCCCTACTCGTCATGCATAACCGTTTTCCGCGTTTTCCGAGGTCCAAAAGCTATACTTTGTCTGGGTCCATTATTCCACTGTACCCGATCACAGATACATCGTTCATTCCTCCCGAGTTTCGATACGAGGGGTTCCTGGGCCTCAATTATGATCAAGTCGAGCCATGCTTCCCCTTTGTTTACTCATCGGGGAATCGAAAAAAACTCTACCCCCGATTTTACCCATACACAGATAGTCCTCTTATTTATGGGAGAGTAGATTTATCGAAGCGACGGGAAGAGATAAATTAACACTGGTTCCTTCTTTCGTATGCTACAACTGAGTTGACGGGTCAGCAAAACATCCCATTAGTCGCATCGTTCTGACTTCGGACACGTGTCAGTCGCTTGTTGACCGTCCCCGAATGCGAAACGTCACGCATTGATTACCCTTTCTCTATAAAAATCTTCGATCCCTTTTCCACTTTTTTACTTTCCGATTCCAGAGCTTCTTGATTTACCCTCGAATTCTTCAACGATTCCTAACCCCTTCAAACCTTCATACATTGTTCCAGATCTTCATATTTTCATCTTCAAATCTTCATACTCCTTCTTCAAACCTTCAAATCTGACCTTCATATCTTCATCCTTATCTTCAAATCTTCATCCTCACCTTCAAATCTTCATATTTTCCAGAATTTGATGGCAAAAACATCCAAATCTGTGCCTCAATAGACCGTTCCTTCAACTTTTAACCCGGCCACAGATGCCAAGGTGGACGTTCTAGAGGTGTCCCCGGAACCTCCTTTGAAGAGCTTCATCCCCAGGGGTTGCTCTATTGAGAATAACTTCAAAGTCGAGAAAGCCTCCAGTCAACAGGACCGAGGTGAGGGGGTATGGAGGTACATATGTTCCATAACCGAGGAAACACTCCCTACAGTTTGGGAGTACTGCAACTGGGAGGGCAAGAAAGTGGTCGTCCCCAGGCCCAATGAGGACATTACCACTCACGTGGAGGGGTATTTAAGTGTTTACACTTAACCCTTCACGCTTGCCCCGGTGGACCCTATGATCCTCAGCTTTTGCAGAAGGTACGAGGTCTACCTTGGGCAGATTCACTCGTCCTTTTGGAGGATCGTAATCATCTTTTGCCACTTTGTCAACAACACTGAAGCACCTCGATTTACCCTCGACCAACTGCTTCGTCTCTACAATCCTCCGAGTTTTCCCAAGGGGGTTGATCAAGCTCATCCGTCAAGCAAGCAAAGCTCCATTCTCGAGCATCGATGAAGATCGGGATCGAGGTTGGCAGGGGAGATTCGTTCGGGTGAAAACCGAAGATCTCATTCGACCTAGAATTTTCACCGTTCCCTGAAAAGTGGAACTCAGCCCGTAAGTTTCTTTCCTTCCTGAGTACTTGGTACTTCTTTTGTTCTTTTTCTAATTGCATGTTCCTATCATTGTGCAGTGGTCGTCCAAGTTCCCAATGCAGTCCCCAACTTCAAGTAGAGGATCAAGGGGATATACAAACAAATGTCATATTTTGAGCGCGAATGGCGCAAGCTTTCAAAGGGAAAGTGGAAGGCCCATTCCCGTGGTGAGTGCTCCTTCCGAACAAGTATACTTCCATACTCAACTATTATTTCTACTAAGTCTTTTCTTTTTTACTGGTTTACCCAAGACCACTGAACTTCGGCCATTGGATGAGGACGAGGCTCCGTCCTCACTTGCTGAACCCTTCGCTTCGGGACAGCCCGGAGCTACTGCACGGGAGGAGAAAAGAGGAAAAAGAGGAAATCCTATAGCTCCCCGAACGTCGAGGTCAAGAAGAAGAGGGTAATTGTCCGGGTCTGGGGAGGAACAGGCGACAACCGAGGAAGGTGGTCGAGAGGCCGATCCTTCTTTAGCCGGGAGCCGGAAGGAAAATCAGAGGTTATGGCCTCCCGATAAATTATCCCTGCCCCGAAGGAAATATCCGGTGTCATTGATATCGCAGAGTCGCAGTCTCACACAGAATCTATGTTCGATGAGGCTCATGCCGACAAGGAGAAATCAAATGAGATGGCACGAGGCGCAAACGAGGCCCTCAACATATTTTTCGACGGCGTATACAGGGCACGTTGGAGGATTATTCCAGGCTCGGTCACTTGGAGATTACAAAAAGTATTTATCGTCGGGAGCAGGCGAGCTGAGTTCGAGCCCGCAGCTGGTGAGGCAGTTCCCTACACCGGGTGTAGACCCAGATCGTCAAAGAACTTTCGTGCTTACTATCCCTGCGAACACCCGGGTACTGTCTGCCCCGACGGGTGTGGCCAGCTATCTTCACTGCCTTGTGACCGAAGAGGACCAAGCGAAGATGAACGAAGTAGGCACATCAAGCCTCTTCAATGAGGCACAACAGGCACTGAACCGGGTAAGTTTCCTATTCCTCGTGTACTTTGTGAATCTTGCTTAGCTTCAGCACGCTCTTACAATCTTATTGTTTTATTTTTAGGATACGGTGCTCCAACATGAAAGCTTCCTTCGGTCTCGAATGGAAGTCAGCCAGCTCGAGTTCGAGCTCAAAGAGAAAGTCCGGCAGAAGGAGATGTATAGGGTTTTCAGTGAACAAAAAGATGAGGCCCTCAAGGATCTCCCAATTCTCTGAGCCGAGCTGGAAAAAGCACAGTAGAAGGCCTTGTCCGTGAAATGGGAGCATGCTGAACTGGTCGAGAAGGTAAGGATTTTTTATGTTAAAAATGAGAGGTTATGCGTAGTGACTAACGACGCAACCTTGCAAGTCTAAGAGAAGATAGATTTGATTAACCAGCTCCAGGCCGAGATGAACGAGGTCAAAACTATGGCCGAGGCGCTGAGGAGAAGGATGGACTTGCTGGTGTCGGAAAAGGAGGCTACAAAAGAGGAGTTAGTGTCAGTCAAGGACCAGCTCCGGGTGGCAAAAGGACAAGGCCGACAAGTGGTCTCGACTAAGTGACGAACTTCGGGCACAATTGGATCCAGCCGTCTATGAACGAGACGACCTTGGCCGGGAATATAGTGTGCTGAAGTCCGAATTGGAGGAAACCTCGATTGATTTCTCCGAGGTCGAAGAAATGTTGGTCCAGTATAAAACTGATGTGGAAATAGTCGAGGCCCGTTTAATAAAGAAGGCCGAATATGTCAAGCGGTTGTCCCGGAGGGAGACCCTCGAGGAGATTCGCGCCCGGGGATTTGATCTGTCGCCCTAGATTGAAGAGGCCAAGAGACTTGAGGCCGAGGTAAAAGAACTTTATAAGCCCAAAGGTCCCAAGGGTTCTGGTGCAAAGTCGAGCTACGGTGCATATTAGGCGGAGATGTCTCAGCTCCTTTTTTGTTTATTTTGAGGCTGTTTTATCGTGACTTTGTAAATAATTTTTGAAATATATATAAAAATATTCCTTTGGTGTCACCGTGTCTTTTACTTTAGAATCTATTTGTAATTTTTTTATTTTGGATCATCCTTAATGACTTAGCATAGAATTAGACGTAATCTGGAGCAAACGTTCTCCAGAAGCCCGAATGAGGCACGATTTCGATAGTAACTCCGGATTATTTATGGCTTCGAAATTTCTATAAAAATCGAAGGCCTTTAAGACACTTGAGTGTTTTAGTCATATACGATGGTGTTTTGCCGAGGGTAACCCTTTAATAGGTTTTAATCCTCAGTAAGGGCCTTACTTTCTGAGTACGGACTTTGGACGTCTCCGAACCATTTTAGGTTGGCCGTAGCCTTTCATGTTGGGGACCTGCCTAATAAGCTTGGTTCTTCGGGGATTCGATAGCTCGGGCCATCCAATTTTTTATCGGACGACCGTCCCCGAGTCGGAGTAGCCCGTGGGCTTTAGGATTTGTTGTGATGCATCGATGGAGCGAAATGCATAGTGATAAAGTATACCGAAAGCAAAGATTTCATTCGTTGTTTTGTATGTAGAGTACATAATCAGAGGCGCATAAGTCTTGTGCCGCAGCTAGAGTGGGCTACATTGGTACGGTTCATTTGACTGTTTGACCCTTACAACGAATCCTAACTACCAAGCCTTGCCTTTTAATATTAAGTGATTGCACCTTCTAAAGATCCTAACCTAAGGGTAATGGCCCCCAGTCATGTTGCCGGAAAGCAGGGGGACTATCTGTATAGGGTAAAATATGCTATGACACGTGGCCGTTAAAAAAAGAGACACATGGAACCCAAGACGGGGGGATGGCCAAAGATCGAAGACAACTGTTTTGTTTGTCACCGAAAATAATAACGCTCATAAAGATATGATATATGATCTTCGCCCAGTAGTATTTAATAGAGAATATTCCATGGCATTAAGAGCAATTACCCGCTACAGAAAATTTGGCATTTATGTTCACCGTTATATCTTCATCAATGTCCCTCATAATTGACATTAAAGAAGGGCACGATTCTAGGACCTCCTTCTATAGACATAACTATAAATAGTGAGCTTAGTTAACATTGTAAATGATACGAATTTTCTGGCAAACTTACGTTACATTCTATACAAAGTTTAATACTATTTTACCTTCTTACTTTTTGATTTCATTATTGTTGTGCCCGGAAACTCTGTTCCAGTAACTGTTGCTTCTGTTGTTTCGTCTATATCCTAAGGCTAAGTATTGCATAATTCTTTGATTATTTTATTATTTCATGATCAAATTAATTTATTTGTCTAGAAATCACGTATAAATTCAACTGTACCGTTATATGTGTAAACAACTTACTAGGCACGATTGCAAGCGTGGGGCTTTAGGGCGGTGAGAGAAACGCCAAAGGCCATCGGGAAAGAGCTCTAGTTTCAAATTGGAAAAGACAAGTAACTTGTGGATCTATACCGAAATCTAAGGTTTGAGAAGCCCTTCTTTGCAAAGTGGTCATTTTGGCCCTGTTTTTGTTGTTGGAGACAACGCGTGAGAGACCTATAAGATTCCAATTTTTCGTTTAACATTTTTTCCCCACTTGAACGGCCTTCATTTTTTCCGTTATCATCTCTCTCTTGCAACTTCCCTTCCTCTTACAAAGTTCTTTTTCCTTTTTATTTTTCTCCTTTTCAAAAGTTAACTACTCTACCTTTTATTCGTTGCCTTAGATACCATACTTTAAAAGGTTAACAAGAAACAAATTAGAAAAGAAAAAAAAACTCATACAATGGCCATTGGTTGTATGGTCACACGAAGCAAGTCACCCACGACACAAACATCCAAAGAAGGGTTCACTGAAGATGAGAAAATGTCACTGATTTTCGACTCATCAATGCTGAAACATGAATCCAACATTCCTACACAATTCATATGGCCAGATCACGAGAAACCTCGTGCTGGTACTGCTCCTGAACTGCATATTCCACATATCGATTTGGGATCCTTCCTCTCGGGTGATCCTGTTGCAGCCAAGAAAGCATCTAGACTTGTTGATTCAGCATGTAGGAACCACGGTTTCTTTCTCGTGGTGAACCATGGAGTTGACACTAACCTCATCTCGCTCGCCCATCGTTACATGGACATGTTCTTTGAATTGCCACTCTCTGAGAAGCAAAAGGCTCAGAGGAAGAAGGGAGAGCATTGTGGTTATGCTAATAGCTTTACTGAAAGGTTTTCATCCAAACTACCTTGGAAAGAAACACTCTCTTTCCCATATTCCGCCCAAGGAGGCATAGTTGAGGAGTACTTTCTAAGGACCATGGGTGACAATTTCTGCCATGTTGGGTAAGAGAATTCGATCATTTTGTTGTATAGTTAAGTTTCATCTAAAAGCTTAAACATTTAAACTGTCGGAGACCACGCATTGCTGTATACTTTATTATCTACTTTTAACAATATCCCTCACGTTTGGACCTCCGCTAACATTTTCTTGTGTCAAACACATAGAAATTCTTTTAAATAATGGGAACATGCCGTGAATATTGAACTAATTGATAACGTATTGAAATGTGTGATCAACTAATCTAAAATGCCAATGACAATGTATGCTCTCGGCAACTTAAACAGGTCGTACAATATAGTAATATTTGATTTTTATCTTCCTCACTTATCTATTTGATTTATTTTCAATGTTTGTATAGGAATGTTTATCAAGATTACTGCACTGCCATGAGCACCCTTTCTTCTGGCATCATGGAACTCTTGGGGGTGAGCCTCGGCGTGAAGAGGAACCATTTCAAACAGTTCTTTGAAGAAAATGAATCTATTATGAGACTCAATTATTATCCAACATGTCTGAAACCAGACCTTACCTTAGGAACTGGGCCTCATTGTGACCCAACATCATTAACCATCCTCCATCAAGATAGTATTGGAGGGCTTCAAGTCTTTGAGGACAACAAGTGGCGCTTCATCACTCCAAATTTTAGCTCTTTTGTGGTTAACATAGGCGACACTTTTATGGTAAGCCATGTTGTGCAAAATTTCTATTTGCATAGTGTAAAGAATTTTTTACACTATTGAATCATTTAAAAAATATACTTCATTTGTTCTAATTTATGTGGCATACTTTTTTAGTTTGTCCCAAAAAGAATATCACGCTTTTATATTTAGAAATAATTTAACTTTAAAATTTTTATGTTACCTAGATAAGATGATTTAATAGCCACATAAATGCCTAAGCATAGTTTTAACCACAAATTAAATAATAAAAAAAAAATTAAATTCTGTGCCTATTCAAACTTTGACACATAAAGTTAAAAGGTTGGAATTGTAACTAAGTAATTGCCCATAGTAATTAAAACTACCTATCTAAGAAAAACACTTGTTAAATTAAACCGATGGTATAAAAATATTTATCTTGTAAGTGTATATAAGTTAAATTATATATACTAAATTTGACGTACTACAGTAAAAGTAGATGCCTTCTTGAAGTACAAAGTGAGACAACCAATATTTACGTGACAAATAGGTATAGTTGGTGGCTCGTTTCTTTCCATAGAATGTGCGTACAACATCATATCTTTTGTTATTGTATTTAATGGGTAATACATTGGTTGTTTTCCTTTTGCAGGCGCTTTCAAATGGAAGATACAAAAGTTGCTTGCACAGAGCGGTAGTAAACAACAAAAGTCCTAGGAAATCTCTTGCTTTTTTTCTGTGCCCTAAGAAGGATAAGGTGGTGAGCCCACCAGCTGAATTGGTGGACTCCAACAATCCTAGAATATATCCTGACTTCACATGGGCAACCCTCCTTGAGTTTACACAGAAGCATTACAGAGCTGATATGAACACTCTTCAATACTTCTCCAATTGGCTTCAACAAGGTACTCCAGAGGTTTAAGACCTAAGTTTCTGGTAGGGTTTGTGAGATCGAAGGTAGAAGATACCTAGTCTTTTATTTAGAGCTTAAGTTCAGTATGCACTGGTAGTATATATATTTTTTACGCTATCAAATAGTTGACATATAAAAGTAATACCTCTTTATAGAAACTATGATATGATAGCCCGGAAAATAGAACAAAAACATGTATATTCGGCAAACTACACTGATAATGTAAACAATCTTAATACTATCAGTTATTTTGTAAGTGAAAGGGTAAAGTGGAGAGCGAAATCTCTCTAGCTCTCTGAAGACGTCGGAAGAAGACATGCAAAAACTTAGAGGAAAGTAGCATGTTCTTTTCCAATGAAAGACTAAGATTTAAAATGGTGAGCAATTAATAAAGAAGATAGAGAAGATACGAGGGAAGGAATAAACGAGCTTTATAGATTAATTTCGTAAGCATCTGCTTTGGGCTAAGTAGAGAAAGATAATAGAGTGTCTTACATACTTAATAAATTTTCAGCAAATTAAGTATGGGTATCCAATGTAACCATTTGCTTTTGGCATTTATTGAAATATAAGGGTAAGTAGGTAACTGAAAATCTATCTTCCAGTTAGTTTATCGGAGATGGATGTGCGAGCTCGCAAGTGCGAACAGGGGTAGGCTGAAGTGAGGCGCGCAGGTGCGGAATCGCACCTGCGCGAGAAGGAGCGCAGATGCGGGCAGAGGGCTGTGAGGCGTTGGTCGCAGGTGCGAGAGAAACTTCCGCACCTGCATGAGCGCAGATATGGACGGAATCGCGCATAAGCGGAAACTGGGCAGGCGAGTGGAGTCCGCAAATGCGATGTTTTGCTCGCACAAGAGGATGCGCAGGTGTGTAAATCTTGTCCGCAGGTGCAGAAATCGCTGGGGCATAACCTTAAAATTCGAGGGTTCAATATTTTCACCCATTTTTGGATTTTAGAGCTCGGGTTGGGCGATTTTGGAGAGAAAATTTTCCACACAACTTAGTGGAAGTGTTCTTAACTCCCTTGTGATTATATTCCATGAATTAATCTTCATTTTTGGTGTATGATTATTGAATCTTCAAGAGAAATAGAAGGAAATTTCTATAATGTCACAAAACAAATTCTTCAAGTTTGAATACCGATTTGGAGTCGGATTTGAGTGAAATTAGTATGGTTGAACTTGTAATTGGATGGGTTATCGTATTTTGTGAGTTTCATCGAATTTCGAGACGTGGGCCCCACAAGTGATTTTTGGAGCACAATTTCGGATTTTTGGAAAATATTAGTATTTTGATATGGAATTAATTCCTATAATTTTTGTGGGCTGAATCAAATTATTGTAACTAGATTCGAGCCGTTTGGAAGTTGTTACGCGCATAATGGAATTTCTGGAGCATTGCTTAGCTTGTTCGACATTGGATTTGGCCTATTCGAGGTAAGTAAATCTTCTAATCTTGGAGTTGAGGGTTTGAACCCTGAATATATGTATTTCGTGAATTGTTGGGAGGTGACGCACATGCTAGGTGACGGGCGTGTGGGCGTTCACTATAGAAATTATGACATAATTATTTCTGTAAAATTTTGTAGTTAAATGATCTTGGCATGTTCCATGCGTTTTATGAGTTAGAGAAATTAAGCTGAAAAGCATATTAAAAATCATGATTGAGGCTACGTGCCAGTATTATTGGGACCCACAGAGGTCATATTGCTGTGAACTATTTGTTTTAAATTGAAAATTCATACTCAGTCATATTCATTTCATTGCATATCATATCTCAGTCTCTGTTGTTATTCATTGATACATCATATCATCATTTTTAGGCTATTTTTCATGACATTGTAAGCCCGAGAGACTGGAGAGATTGATGACTGAGTGAGGCCGAGGGCCTGATTTATGAGGATATTTATGGGATCGGGCTACACGCCGCAGCATGTTGCATATTTATGGGATCGGACTGCACGCCGCAGCTTATTTGATATCGGCCGAGGGCCTGATTGTGAGGATGAGTGTGGACCGGGGCTGCCCGCCTGCAGCATACTTTATTATTATAGCACGTGAGTTGTCCGTGCAGATTATAGTGCTTGGGCTGAAGGAGTCCCTCCGGAGTCTGTACATACCCCCAGTGAGCGCAGGTAGCTACTGAGTGCGAGTGCTGAGTGACTGGGAGGTATGAGTGATTGTGAAGTATGCCCGAGTAACAAGAGTGATTGTGAGGTATGCCCGAGTGGCAAGAAAGATTGTGAGGTATGCTCGAGTGGCACGAGTGACTGTGAGGATTGCCCGAGGGGCTGTATATGAGTGATGTTCTGCCCGAGGGGCTGTTTATGATTTTATCACTGAGTTGCATCGCATTGGCATGCACACATGACATACATGCATAGAGATGTATTTTTTCTCATACTGTACAAAATCACATCATTCATGATTTCTCACATATTTTGACAGATGGGCATAGCGATGCATTTATTTTACACGGGTTATCCGGAAGAAAAATGAAACATATTATTTATTATTGAGAAGATGTTTTTGGTGAAATTCATTATTTTCAAACTATTCATATTATTGGCAACTTCGGCAAACGCTTTGGGTTTTCACTGATGTATTTGAAAGAAAGAACTACTATTTTTTTTGAAATCATTATTTGGATGAGTATTTTATCCCTGAGTTACTTCTGGTATTATTTGCTTTATGTTGTTATGGAGTGTTGTGGACTATTAGGTTTGGACCCGACCTTGGTGGAAGCTCGTCACTACTTTCAACCTACGACTAGGTTTGTTACTTACTCAGTACATGGGGTCGGTTATACTGATACTATACTTCTGCACATTGCGTGCAGATGTTGGCTGTTGTTATTGTTGTGCTCGATGGTTGCGAGATGTGAAGATGTACCTACGTTCTCGTTGTAGCTGCCTCTTGTTTAGGGTAGCCTTAGATTTATAAAAGCTCTGTTTATGTATTATTCAAACAGACTATATATTTATTTCATTTCTGTTTTGTATACTCTATTCTTAGAAGCTCATGATTTGTACTACCAGTTCTTGGAGATTTTATAAGATCAGGATCTTTATTCACTTAAATTACTTTAATAATTATTATTAAAATTGGTTAGTTAGAAATTGTCTTACCTAACGGGATGGGTTAAGTGCCATCACGACTAGTTGGATTTTTGGGTCGTGACAACCTCATGCGTACGTAGCATCCAAAACTAATAGCACATAATGATTACATCACCTAGGGGGTAGTTTCCCCCTTCACAAAGTTAGACAGGAGACTTACCTTGCTCCGAAGTTCCATAACCGGCTCCAACGCCTCTCTAACACCTCAACTCAAATCCAAACGTCCCGAAACTAGTCAAACAATGTGTAAATCAATCAAAATATACTCCAATTCTTAAAATTTTACAATTTATAATGATTCCCAACTCCGCTCAAAATATCAATAAAGTCAACCCTCGGGCCCACATGCCCAGATTCCGAATATATTTGAAGATAAACTTTACCCATAACACCACAAACTCAAATATGAAATTTATTCCCAATTCTATTTTCAAAATCATGGTCAAAATCCGAAATTATCAATTCTAGATTTTCCTCTTAAAATCCCACAATTTCCATGAATTTCCATAAGTTTTCATGTAAAATCCGTATAAAATCCAAGTATTTAACTTGTAATAGGTGGGAATCATTTACCTCGTGTTGCTCGACTTTCGCAGCAGCAGACCACCAGCCGCACCTGCAAAAAAATCCATCGCAGGTGCGGTTCTCTCCAATCCAGGCAAATCCGCTTCTACGGACAAAATTTCACTCCTGCGCGACCGTTTCTGCGGTCCACCCCATGCTCCTGTGCTCTCGCACGTACGGAGACTTTCCGCTTCTGTGACCCCAGCTGGCTTTACGCCTCTGTGGAGCATTTTTCGCATCTGCGGGCTCGCAGATGCGGAAATATCCTCATCTGCGGCCATCCCAGCTCAGTCCAAATGTCGCTGCTGAAACCACAACGCCGCACCTGCGGGCTCGCACCTGCAGCCCTTTCCACGCAGGTGCGATTGCACCAGATCCCAGCTGCCTCAGCACTTCTCCCAAGTCCAAACTCGATCCATTTTCAATCCGATTCGCACTCGAGCCCCTCGATTCATGATAAAAATATCATGAATCGGCGATCAAAATCTTTCTTTCAACTTTCAAACTTCCAAACTTCGACGAGTGCGTCCGAATCAAATCAAAACATTCCAGAATGAAGCCAAACTTTGCGTACAAGTCACAAATCACGATACAAACCTATTTCAAGGCTCGAAACCCCAAACAGATATTGATAACCCCAAAGCCTACTTCAAATCAAACTTAGGAAATTCTTAGACCTTCAAAATTCCAACCTTCCATAATAAGCGACGAAATACTTCCGGACCACCCGATACTCAACTTGACATACGCCCAAGTCCGAAATCATCATACGAACCTATTGGAATTTTCAAATCCTGATTCCGAGGCCGTTTACTCAAAAGTCAAACCTTAGTCCATTCTTCCAACTTAAAGTTCCGAAATTAGAATGTTTCCTTCCGAATCAACTCCGAACTTCCCAAAATCCAATTTTGACCACACGTACAAGTCGTAATACATGAAATGAAGCTACTCAAGGCCTCGAACCGCCGAACGATGCGCTAGAGCTCAAAATGACCGGTCGGGTCGTTACAGGTTTGAGTTAAATTGGCTCTCGATAAGTGAAATATTTTATTTAAATTAAAATAGAGGGAGTAATATTATAAAATAATATGTTAAATTGTGTCTCACCTGACATATCTTTATGAATACATTTTGTCTTCTACTATTTTATCCTTATTTCTTAAAGTTTGCATTTTAAACAATTTATTTCTTAATACTATGACTGATTTTGTTTTATATTCTAATTTCATTTAATTCAAATACTTAATTATCTTTTTTAATCAGTAACAAAGATCATTTATTTATTGAGGATTCAAATTATTAATATTAGTTCATACCATATATTAAGTATTTAATTATAACTATATTTTTATCCACAAAAATTCTTTTGTCAAATGATAAAACATCAAACTTTTGCCTTTTATGCTTGTCGTAGTGTTAGTAAATGACTTTTGTCAATCACTTTTCTTTCTCTTGCTATTATTAAATATTTTCGTAATTATGTATTCTAATTATGTTTTAAAATCTATATTCATATTTATATCTAGGTAAATTATTTATCGAAGAATAAAATTAATAGTTAGTAGACCAATCTTACATAGACTACTCATAGCATTTATAGGTTAATTACTGATTTGGGATAAAGGACAAAGCAAAATGCTTCCTCTTTCTTTAATCTTTTCTTTATTTTATTTTATTTACATCATAATTGTTCACCTAAAACTTTGCACAAATATACAATCACTTTTGCTCTAAAAAACGTTCAAGTGTAGAAAATTCATACGCATAAAGATTTGATGTTGTTTAATCATACATTAATTATAAAATTTATATAAGGTAAAATTTTAATGATTTTAATGTCCTAATTATAAGAACTTCTTACTTAATTCAAATAAGAAAAAGTTTAATAAGTAATAAATCTGATTAAATTTAAAACTCCTAAATATTAGCTAGGAGAATAATCAAACGATTATTTTATCTAGTATGAACTCTATTTTAAAATGATTGAAAAGATGAATGACATTTTGCTAAGTATTCGTGCCATTTATTACATTTTGGATTTAGTTCACCCATTTAGTTGAGTTACCTCTGAGCCAAGTCATAAATCATAGCAATGTTCAGTACCGAAGATAACAAGTAATGGAAAAGAACATGTGGAGAATAAGTAAACAATTAGATAGAAATGATAATTATGTAACGATTGTGACTATTAACAAAATTTAATAGGACAGGAAGTATATATCTAGTGGAGTCCGGAACCAAAATGTGGTTCTTTTGGATTCAAAAAATCAAAATGTATGGAAAAACAGCTGGTGACCATAATATATATAATGCCCTTTTAAAAGTCGCTATACCTTAACGACCGTTTGCCCAGTTAAGTATAGAGCCCTTTTAAAATGCGCTATATAAATAAAGCCCTAACATACCGTGCTATATATATATTATGTGGGCCCATCAATAATTCTTCTGGGGACGTAACAATAATTCAACTGGGTATAGCGCCCATATTTAAGGTGCTATACTTCAAATAATTATACCCCCAGCACTGATTTTTGCCTTATTTAAAGAGGTTAAAGATTTTGTAAAAATCCATTCATAAATATTTTCAAGTCTTCCGAAATATTTCTTTGTTAAGTTATCTTGCATTAAGAAATGTCTGGACCCAATGACGTACCAAGGTGTTATTGTGGCAAACGTGTGATTTTGAAGCCATGTTGGTCAAATAGTAATGTGGGTGCAGACGCTGGATATATCAACAACTTGTAAGTTATTGTTTTGGAAAACATGTTTGTTAATATTTTTTTATATAAAATATTAACTAATAGTGTTGTGTTATAATCCCCATTGGTAGGACGAAAATCAATGTAGATTTGAAAAATGGTATGATGAACCCATTAACCAATAATACTACAAATCATGTTTGCAGTATGTTTGGAATATGACCGGTGAATACAAACTCCAGATCTTTAAACTACAATGATTACTTGAGGCAGTGCAGGAGAAACTAAAAGAGACGGAAGAAGAAAACAATAGGCTGGAAGAGAAATTTAAGTGGTTGACGCATAGAATAATGGGCGATAGTGACTAAACAAACACATGGATGTGTTGAGTTAGTATTTTATCTTTATGTTTTCCGTATCATGTATTTTTATTAGTTGTACTTAATTTAAATTATATTAAGTTGCTATGTTTGTTTTTGTGTCGTAGTATTAAACTAATAAATAACTCGAGAAATAAGAACACATGCACATATAATATAAACCATAAATAATGTTGCTATTACATATTGAATGTCATATGTACAGATAATAAAAAATATCAATGTGTCCCTCAACCTGTATGCTTTAAAGCATTGGTTGGCCTAAGACGCATCCCATCCCACCCGGCTACACTATCAGGATCATCCTCATTACGTCGCCTCTTTATCGGAGGATGCACTGCAGCATGATCGTCAGTAAGGCTGGCATGCTCGGTAGAACGGACCGTCGGTCCAACAGTAACCTACAGAATAATAAGATATTTTAGTATATGAAATATATATTAGTAATGTACGTGTTAGCTAAAAATATTTAAATTATCTTACCATGGTCTCGGCGGGCTCCTGAATATAATCATCCGTCTCAGGCATGTCAGTATCACACAAAGTGGCATCCGTGATGGGCGAGGATGATGCCTTAAAAAAATGCTTTAGATATTTATGACTAATCAATGAGATAAAAATAAATATAAATAATAGTAATACAAACTAACCAAATCCTGTGAAAGATCCGCAACATCCCTCGATGATGAGCCATAACTCAGTTGGCACCCACTATCCACATCTCGTGTGGGGCGATTATCAGCAACCGTCGATGGCTTTGGAGGACCAGGAAAATACTGATCCCACTCCTGTCGCGTAATGGTCGTGCCCGCGATCAACAATAGAGCTGACGGGGTCACCTGCGTCCCGTCACCTGCGAAGTCCCTGGAGTAAGCTGAAGGCTTAATGACGGCATATCTCTAGGAGCATGGTCTGGCTCATGGTGGTCACCCGGCTGATCAACTCCAACATCGTCAACAGGTGCCTCAACGCCCCTTTGCTGGGGACCACGTCTTCGCCGACCCCCACGACCTCGTGGGACACCCCTACCTCTCTGGGCACGTTTGCCACGTCGACCACGTTCAGGCTCGACTGTTGGCCCAAGATGGTACTGCTCTGGCGCCACATAATCAGCCTTGTATCCTAAGCGCTCATCATCCTGGGCTCGTCTCAATGTCCGGGAAGCCAGATATGTAACTTGCCGGCTATACTCGTGCAAAGTGGTCGCTCCCTCGCCGGTATGCTGCTGCATCTGCAGTCCCAACTGGTAGAACAAATGTAGGTCAATAGCCTGCACAACATGTAAAATATTAATTGCGGAACGCTAGGTTAACGTTATAAGTAAGTATACCAAATAACATACCAGTGCCTCATGCCTCCTGGTGTATGGAACGTACCGACCGCCAGCGCGATGAACGGGATTCCCCACGAAAAGTCGGGTAACGCTACAGTACCAGCCCATATACTCTTGCTCACTATCTTTCCAGTCAGGTAGGGGGGGCGTAATCAGGTCATGTCGTTGGTCCCAAATATCGATATGCGCCTCTAGCCATGCCACATATGTCTGGTCAACCCTGGAACAATCATCCTACTGGTAATGTGTCCTATGCTAAGCGGGCGATGGAGGTACAAGCTGCGGTCAACCAAACTGGCGAAGGACTCGCTTGGTGGCATGATGCTCAACAATATCGAGACATATCAACGGGACGGAAGAGCTCCACATAATTTGGCCGATAGAGCAATAATCGGGCAAACGAGCTATTAAATAAAAATAGGAACCGTGAGTATATGCAACACATATAAAGCCTGGCCAAGTAAACTTAAGTGTACATTTACCTATGCGCCCTCTAGAAAATCCAAGAAATCCCTACAATGGGGGAGATTATTTCGAGCCTCGTACTCGCGCCCGTATCCCCACCTATCAACCCACCTCCTAGCTAAAGAGAGAAATGGTGGAGTTGGTGCATCCGAAATGAAGGGTGGCAGAGGTGGCTGCAACTGTAGGAACTGCTCCCATGCCCAAACCTAATATACAATGTGGATGTAAAATTTAAGGTACATTTTTACTATGTATGTTATAATCATGAAAATAATTGACTATGTTTTCACCTGAAGCAGCGGCAAAAATCCGGCAATGTCTCTCTGGGTGCCCATGCACGCCCGACACATCTTCCTGTACAAGTAATCAAGAACATCAACACCCCATCTGTAATCATGTAAATCATCTAGTAGCTCAAGATGATGAAGAAATCTCAGGATGACTATGTAATGACCTGGCCGGTTGTTTTGAGAGTAATAGACCCGATCCCCTATTTTCTGCTTTCTCTGTATCTATTTCTGCTTATGTGACTAGCCGGGGAGTCTTGTTTTTGGTTTCAGAGTGTTTTGGGACACGTAGTCCCTAAAGCAGAAGCTTAAGTCTTAGGATTTTGACCGTAGTCAGAACTATATAAAGACGACTCTGGAATGGAGTTTCGTCGGTTCTGTTAGCTCTGTTGGGTGATTTTGGACTTAGCAGCGTGTCCAGACTATGAATTTGAGGCTTGTACCTAATTTAGGCTTGAAATGGCGAAAGTCAAATTTTTGGGAAGTTTGACCGGGGGTTGACTTTTTGATATATGGGACGGATTGAGATTTCGGAAGTTGGAGTCGGTCCATAATGTTGAATATGACTTGTGTGCAAAATTTGAGGTCAATCAGACGTGATTTGATAGGTTTCATCATCGTTTGTTGAATTTGGAAATTTCGAAGTTCATTAGCCTTTAATCCGTGTGTAATTCACGTTTTGAGGTTGTTTGAGGTGACTTGAGGATTCGACTAAGTTTGTATTGGGTTATATGACTTTTTGGTATGCTTGGTTGAGGTCCCAGGGGCCTCGGGTTGATTTCGGGTGATTAACGGACTTGATTTTGAGTTGATGAAGCAGCTGAAGTGCTGCTGCTACTGGTGTAACCGCATCTGCGGAGTGGGCACCGCAGGTCGGAGCATGCAGAAGCGTGGCATGAATCGCAAAAGCGACCAAGGAAGAGTTGGGCATAGGTTGCAGGTGTGAAGACTTTCCTGCACCTACGATGGTCGCAGCAGCGGGCAGAAGGGCGCAGATGCGAGTTTGATCCGCAGGTGCGATGGATTTCCCGCACCTGCGATATGCGCAGATGCGGTCCGGTGATCGTAGAAGCAGAGGCAGCTGGATAAGTGACTTCTGCAGAAGCGGGAATTTTACCACAGAAGAGGCTCCGCAGGTGTGGATAGATGGCCGCAGGTGCGAAAAGCCTGGGCAGAATGTTTAAAAAATAACGGTTCGCGATTTTAGTCTTATTTCAACATTTTGGACTAGGACTTAGGCGATTTTGGAGAGGATTTTCGAGGGGATTATTGAGGTAAGCTTCTTGTACTCTTTTCTGATCATAAATCTTGTTTCCCCATTGTTTTCCCCCTTAGATTTTGTGTTGTTGAGGTGAAATTTGGGGGTTTAGGGCTAGAGAATTGGAGAGTGAATTTTGGGGATTTGGATGACCAAATGGTGTCGGAATTTGATAAATTTTGTATGGTTAGACTCGTGAGTTAATGGGCTTTTGGATTTTGTGACTTTTGTTGGATTTCGAGGTGTGGGCCCGGGGGCGGGTTGAGCCTATTTCAGATTTTGGCTTATAATTTCGTATTTTTCTTGTGGAATTGATTCCTTTAGCCTATATTAATTATATTGTACTGCTTGTGGCTAGATTCAGGGCATTTGGAGACTGATTCGAGGGGCAAAGGCATTTCAGAGTAGGATTTTGCATGGTTTGGGGTAACTAACAGTCTTAAATCTTGTCCTGAGGGTATGAAACCCCGGATTTTGGTATGATGTGATTATTTTGGAGGTGACACACATGCTAGGTGACGGATGTGTGGGCATGCATCATGGGGGATTATGACTTGGTCCTTCCTGTGAGACTATAAAGTCGAATAGCTTATTGTTAATTACACGTTCCCTCTATCTTCTAGAAATTTGACTGCCATTTATGTTAGAAACCATGCTTAGGTCATATGATATCACCGTTGGGACCCGCAGCGGTCGGGTACTTATTGAATTAGCTGCTATTTGTTGTCCTGTACTCAGTCACAGTTTTACTTGCATGTCATATCTTCGTTCCCTCTTGTTTTCTTGTTGATACTCGTTATTATCTCTTTTGGACTGATTTGTATGATTTCTGAGAGCCCGAGAGGCTGGAGAGGTTAGTGACTGAGATAGGGCGTGAGTGCCGAGTTGTGAGCTATGTGAGTGTATATGGATTGGGTTGCACGCCGCAATGAGCCTGAGGGCTGAATGTATATGGATCGGGTTGCACGTCTAAACGAGCCTTATGGCTACTTATACGATTGGGTCAGGTTGCACGCTGCAGCGATATAGCGCTTGGGCTAAAGGAGCCCCTCCGGAGTCTGTAAACCCCCAGTGAGCACGTGTACCTATTGAGTGTGATCATTGAGGGCTGAGAGCCGAGTGTTTGAGTTATTGAGAGCTTAAGTGATTGTTACCCTGAGAGGTTGTATTTGTTTCCTTTGTTGCTGCACTTAGCTGAATTATGTCATTGTTTTGAACTTCTAGAAAATATTGTATTCGGTTTATCTAAACTTAGTAAATGTACAAATGACTTAATTTATATTGCCGGAATTGAATCATGTCTACTTTCATTGTTGAAACTACTGAAGTGAACGATAATTGTATAGCTCGTCACTACTTCTCAGTTCCTTATTTATTTTTGTTACTTACTGAGTTGGTTGTACTCACGCTACACCCTGTACTTCATGTGCAGATCCAAGTGTACCCGGTCGCGGAGGACGTTGATCTCGTGCGTGGTTGAGTATCGGAGGTTCACGAGGTAGCTGCCGGTGTTCGCAGCCCTTGGCTCTCTTTTCTTGTTATCTTTCTTTCTGTATTGACATTTAGACACAGACTCTTGTAGACACTGTTTGTTAGACTGGTTGTCAAGATGCTCATGACTTGGTGACACTCCGATGTTTGGGGCTATTTTTGCGCGTTGTATTTTGAGTTTAACTCCTATCTTTATGAAAATTCTGTCATATCAAGCTTTTGGTTTATTTTTGTGAAACATTTGTAGTATTTTGAAAAATCGGCTTGCCTAGTACCATCACGACATGTTAGGGTTTAGGGTCATGACAAGTTGGTATCAAAGCCTAGGTTACTTAGGTCTCACGAGTCATGAGCAAGTTTAGTAGAGTCTTGCGGATCGATACAGAGACGTCTGTACTTATCTTCGAGAGGCTGCCGAGCCCTTTGGAAACTTCACATTCTTGAATTCTTGTCATGCGAATCTTTTGATTCTGGTAACTAAATTTCTATTGTTCTAGTTCTCTCACAGATGGTGAGGACGTGTGCTACGGTGCAGGATGGGCAGCCACCAGTACCACCAGCCAGGGCCACGAGAGGCCAAGGTCTCGGTAGAGGCCGCGGTAGGGGCAAAGGTGCAGCTCGCACCGCAGCTAGGGCAGCACCTATAGATCCATCAGTTGCCCCAGTTCAGGAGCAGGCTCCAGTTGTGGATAAGCCTGTGGGACCAGCTCAGGCACCACCTGTATCCATTGTGATACCAGGCCTTAAGGACGTCTCTGTTCCGGTCGCAACAACCACTTCTCAGGTTTTGGGAGGTGCTCAGACTCCCACCGCCCGCACACTAGAATAGGTGGTATAGGGACTCCAGACAGCGAGAGCACCACCAGCCCAGCCGGTTGCAGTTGCTTAAGACTATGTGATTCCTGTCATACCTGTTCATGAGCAGTGTAGATTGGAGAGTTTTGGGAGACTCCAGCCTCCATCTTTCAGTGGTACCGAGGGAGAGGATGCACAAGGCTTCATGGACAGGTATCAGAGGATACTCCGTACAGTAGGTATTCTAGAGACCAGTGGGGTCTCATTCACTACTTTTCAGTTCTCTGGGGCTGCCTTCAGTTGGTGGGAGGCTTACGAGAGGCGTAGGACAGTCGGCGTAACGCCCCTTACATGGGAGTAGTTCTCCTATCTATTCCTGGAGAAGTCCGTGCCTCAGTCCTGCAGAGAGGAGCTGCACAGGCAGTTCGAGCAGCTTCATCAGGGTGATATGTCCGTGACTCAGTATGAGGTGAGGTTTTCTGAGTTGGCCCGTCATGCTATCTAGTTAGTTCCCACATACAGGGAGAGGATCAGGAGGTTCATAGATGGCCTCACTTTTCAGCTGAGATTGCTTATGACTAGCGAGAGAGAGTGTCTGGTGCTACTTTTGATGAGGTTGTCGACCTTGCTCATCAGATTGAGATGGTTCGCAGCCAGGAGCAGGTTGACAGGGAATCCAAGAGGCCTCGTGGACAGGGTGGATTTAGAGGTGTCCCTTTTAGGGGTCAGTTCCACCACGATAGGGGTCGTCCTTTCATACATGCTCAGACGGCTCGCCCAGTTCACCATGGTGCATCATATGGCCATGGTTCACACAGTTATCAGCAGGGACATTCATCTTTTAGTGCCCTTCCAGCTCAGAGTTCTTCCTGTGCTCCATTGGGTTAGGGCTCTTCTATGCCAGGTCCTTCTACCTGTTATCCCGGTGCTCGGGGCTCCCTTTAGTCCCCAACACCAGCACTGGGAGTTACTATGAGTGTAGAGAGTTTGGTCACATGAGGAGGCAGTGTCCCCACCTAGCGGGAGGTCTGGCTTAGTAGACGATTCAAACGACGGCTTCAGCACCAGTTACTTCACCACCTACTCAGCCAGCTCGGGGTGGGGCCCAGTTAGCTAGAGGTCGCCTTAGAAGGTGAGGCTGATTAGGTGGCGATCAGGCCCGATTCTATGATCTTCTTGACAGACCAGATGCCATTGCTTCAAATGCTATGATTACATGTATTGTCTTAGTTTTCCATAGAGATGCCTCTGTATTATTTGACCCTGGTTCCACTTATTCATTTGTGTCCTCGTATTTCGCTCATTATCTGGATATGCCCCGTGAGTCTGTAGTTTTATATGTTTATGTATCCACTCCAGTGGGCGATACTATTATTATGGACCGTGTATATCAGTCATGTGTGGTGACTATCGAGAGTGTGGAGACCAGAGTAGATCTCTTGTTGCTTAGTATGGTCGATTATGACGTGATTTTGGGTACGGATTGGTTGTCTCCATGTCATGCTGTTCTAGATTGTCACGTTAAGACCGTGATGTTGGCGATGCCAGGGTTGTCGAGGGTTGAGTGGAGTGGCTCTATAGACTATGCTCCCAATATAGTGATTTCATACTTGAAGGATCACTGAATGGTTGATAAGGTTTGTCTATCTTATTTGGCCTTTGTGAGGGATGTTAGTGCAGAGGCCCCTGCTATTGATTCTCTTCCGGTGGTGCGAGATTTCCCGGATGTGTTTCCTGTCGGGCATGCCGTCTGACAGGGATATTGATTTCAGTATTGATTTGGTGCCGAGAACTCAGCCCATTTCTATTCTACCGTATCGTATGGCACCGGCAGAGTTGAAGGAATTGAAAGAGCAGCTTCAAGAACTCCTTGATAAGGGGTTTATTCGGCTTAGCATGTCACCTTGTGGTACGCCAGTTCTATTTGTAAAGAAGAAGGATGGTATTATGAGAATGTGCATTGATTACAGGCGGTTGAACAAGGTCACAATCAAGAACAAGTATCCTTTGCCACGTATTGATGATCTGTTTGACCAGCTTCAGGGAGCGAGGGTGTTCTCCAAGATTTATTTGAGGTCAGGGTATCACCAGCTGAAGATTCGGGACGCAGATATTCTTAAGACAACTTTCAGGACCCGTTATGGTCATTATGAGTTCCTTGTGATGTCTTTTGGGCTGACCAACGCCCCATCAATGTTCATGCATCTGATGAACAATGTGTTTCTGCCTTATCTCAACTCATTTGTCATAGTGTTCATTGATGACATCCTGGTGTACTCTCGTAGCTAGGAGGAGCATGCCCAGTATCTGCGGATTGTGTTGCAGCGGTTGAGGGAGGAGAAACTTTATGCAAAGTTCTCCAAGTGTGAGTTTTGGCTCATTTCAGTGGCGTTCTTGGGGCACGTGGTGTCCAGCGAGGGTATTCAGATAGATCTGAAGAAGATAGAGGCAGTTGAGAGTTGGCCCAGACCGTCCTCAACCACGGAGATTTGGAGTTTTCTCAGTTTGGCTGGTTATTACCGTCGTTTTGTGGAGGGTTTCTCATCTATTGCATCGCCCTTGGCTAAATTAACCCAAACGGGTGCTCCTTTCAGGTGGTCGGATGAGTGCGAGGAGAGCTTTCAGAAGCTCAAGACTGATTTGACCATGACTCCAATTCTAGTTCTACCATCAGCTTCTGGTTCATACAAAGTGTATTGTGATGCCTCGCGGATCGGTATTGGGTGTGTTCCAATACAGGAGGGTAGAGTGATTTCTTATGCTTCGTGCCAGTTGAAGCCCCATGAGAAGAACTATCCTGTCCATGACCTCGAGTTTGCAGCTATTGTTCATGCCTTGAAGATTTGGCGACACTATTTATACGAGGTCCATTGTGAGATTTACACTGATCATCGGAGTTTGCAGCATCTGTTCAAATAGAAGGATCTTAACTTGCATCAGCAGAGGTGGATCGGGTTGCATGCCGCAACTAGCCTTGGGGCTGAATGTATATGGATTGGGTTGCACGCCGCAATGAGCCTTATGGCTACTTATATGATTGGGTCGGGTGGAATGCCACAACGATATAGCGCTTGGGCTGAAGGAGCCCTTCTAGAGTCAATACACCCCCAATGAGCGCAGGTACCTATTGAGTCTGATCATTGAGGGCTGAGAGCCGAGTGTTTGAGCTATTAAGAGCTTGCGTGATTGTTACCTTTAGAGGTTGTATTTATTTCCTTTGTTGCTGCACTTAGCTGAATTATGTCATTGTTTTGAACTTCTGAAAAATAGTGTATCCCGTTTATCTGAACTTAGTAAATATACAACTGACTTAATTTATATTGCCGGAATTGAATCACGTCTACTTTCATTGTTGAAACTACTGAAGTGAATGGTAATTTTATAGCTCGTCACTAGTTCTCAGTTCCTTATTTATTTTTGTTACTTACTCAGTTAGTTGTACTCATGCTATACCCTACACTTCATGTGCAGATCCAGGTGTACTCGGTCACGGAGGACATTGATCTCGTGCGTGGTTGAGTATCAGAGGTTCACGAGGTAGCTGCCGGCGTTCGCAGCCCTTGTCTCTCTTTTCTTGTTATCTTTCTTTCTGTATTGGCATTTAGACAAGGACTCTTGTAGACACTGTTTCTTAGACTGGTTGTTTAGATGCTCATGACTTGGTGACACCCTGATGTTTGGGGCTATTTTTCCGCGTTGTATTTTGAGTTTAACTCATGTCTCTATGAAAACTCTGTCATATCAAACTTTTGGTTTATTTTTGTGAAACATTTCAAGTATTTTGAAAAATCGGCTTGCCTAGTACCATCGATAGGCGCCATCACGACATGTTAGGGTTTGGGGACGTGACAGACTAGGTTTCCCGAAGTGTTCGGGAACAATATCCCTCCAAACATAAGCAGCAGCAATAACCTTGTGTACCGATTAATATGAAGATCCGGTGTATCATCCGTAATGTCCGCATGCATCTCCTCCAGATGCAGCTAGACGGGCATCAACTGCAGATGACTAGCCCCAACCAATGCAGCCTCATCCGCTAGATGAAAACCGGTGAGCTACTGCAACATCTCCAGGTACTGTAATCCCGTATAATCTCTGATGGCATGCGGTAAAGCAACCAGATGTCCATCAACCGGAAGCCCATACATAATCTCCACGTCGTGAAGCATGATAGTAGCCTCGCCAATGGGTAAATGGAATATGTGCGTCTCCGGTCGCCACCGCTCTATCAAAGCCGTGATCAATGACCAATCTAGCTGCAGCCGGTCGATCTCAATAATCCTATAGAAACCTGTATCTTAAAGGCGTCTGACTATACGGGGATGGAGATGGTGGGCCCTAAGAAAGTCCCACATATCGTCTACTCTTCTAACACGGAACGTCTGGGCCAATAACTGCCCCTCCCATATGTACGAACACCTATGCTCGGCCTGTAGCAACAGTAGCTCTAGCGAGGCAGGTCCGGGATGCACACGCGGAACCTCCATGACGACTACTGTAAATTGAATAATATTAATTAAAGTATTTTTCTTTTTTATTGCTTAACATCTTTAAATATATTGCAATATCTTTAATATTAAAATTTATTTGTTATTTTTGCTATATTGTTAATTAGGTTGATACATTTTTAATATTTTAATTTTATATTTTATATGTTAGTTTACTATTTAATATGTTTGTTTCTTATTTTATATGTTAGTTTATTATTTTATATGTTAGTTTTATTATTATATATGATTGTTTGTTACTCACCTATTTTTGATTATAATAAAATTAAATAATTTATTTTCATAACTATACATAATTTAATTATTAAATATTCATATAACAATACTTAGTTTGAGTCTAAATGAATCACATTTTGGTTCAGGACTCGATATTTGAGGCCCAGTAGCACCAAGGTATCCAATGTTCTTGTGTTCATGATGAGAAAATTTTCCCAATTTATCACTCAACATGTGTGTTATTTTATATGTTAGTTTATTATTGTATATGTTAGTTTATTATTTTATATGTTAATTTTATTATTTTATATGTTTGTTTGTTACTCACTTATTTTTGACTATAATAAAATTAAATAATTAATTTTCATAACTATACAAAATTTAATTATTAAATATTCATATAACAATACTTAGTTTGACAAATATTGTTGTTTTCTCATGTTATTTTCTTACGTTTGTTGACTAGAATTGGAGAGAGTTTGTGTTTGAACTATAAGCTTTTTTGACATATTTTTGGGTTTAACAGATACTTAAATGATTAATTTCAATAACTACAAAGATACTACGCTAAAGGGCACTACATTTTACTACGCTAAAAGGGCATTACATTACAAATACGGGCACTACATTAGGCCACAAGATACCACTCTAGGGAACTAAAGTAACAATTTATCTATTTTACTAGTCTTTTAGCAAATAAATAATCTAAATCGGATAAAAATAATAAATTAACTTAATCACAAAACAATCACGAAAATACATATACCACAGTAAAAAGCAACTAATTAATATTTTTTTTAACAACTAATAACAATTTCTCTATTTTACCAATTGTTTTTAGCACACTAATACTATAGTCCGGATAAAAAATAACAAATTAATTAAATCGCAAAACAATCACAAAATAACATAGAGCACATTAAAAATAACTAATAGCCATTTTTTATACATGAGTTTTAACAAAAACTAAGTCGGAATACCTCGATTTAAATTTTTTGAAAAGTTGTAGATTTGGTGATTTGGAGCCGAAACGAGCAACCCACTACGAGATAATGCCTTAGCTAGAATGTGAGACCGAGAATATATACTTTTTGTGGGACCGGTGGGCTCCACTCGAACTTTTTTTCCTTAACAATGGGGGGAACACTGTTTTGTTTTGTTTAATGGGGGGGGGGGGGGGGGGCGTTTATGGTTTGGTGGGGAAGGGGAGTGTACGAGTTTTTATGTGGGTATAGCACCTTATATATCGTCTTAATATAAGGCGCTATACTATATCGTATTAATATAAGGCGCTATACCTTCCCGCTCATTTCAGGTTCAAATATAGTGCCTTTTAAAAGGGAACTATACTTAATCGGGCAAACGGCCGTTAAGTTATAACGCCTTTTACAATGGCGTTATGTATATTATGGTCACCAATTTTTTTTCCACACATTTTGGTTCTTTGAGTCCAAAATATTCACATTTTTGTTCCGGACTCATATCTAGCGACCATTTAGCTACATTAACTTTGTCAGCTTTAATTAGCTTTCGGTAATTCCCATAATAAGACTTGACAAACTCCAGTCTAAAAGCTGGAAAAATGTAATAAATTAAGGTAAGAAACCATAAAAGCATTTTAATGTGTCAAAAAAAAAAAAAAAACAATCCCAATCTCCTGGCCACAAAAGTGAAAAAGAAAGAACGTATATATACAGTACATACCAATAAAAACCAAAATATACAGACCGATTCGTAAGCAGGGCCAATACTTTGGTAACATTATAATGGGCTCGAGTATATGATAAGAATGTGGTATCTGCCCGTCTATATAGCACCATTCTTGCAATCTTGGCAAATCAAATAATTTGATTTTAAAACCGACGTACAAATTAAAATATTTTTTTAATACAAAAACATTTCATTGTTTGGTATAACACTGGATGCAAGTGGTGTCATCGATTCCCTTCTACCTATTATCTCAAACCAACTCATACATGGAAATTCATCTCCTCATTTCATTTGTCCAAAAAGAGATAACCATTTGCGAAAAAGAATTTAAAAAATATTTTCTTCGATTTTATCAGCTTCGGGAAGAGTATTGTGATTCAAATTCGGCGAAAACTCGTAATCTGACTTTGATGGATAGAGAAAAAAAATCAAATTAAGCAACTTATATTGCTAGTTAATTTAGAAATGTGAGTGAATTAATATAGTCAATTATGCCGTCTAATCTTAACCAAATGTAACGACCCGGCCGGTCGTTTTGAGTGTTATAGCCCTGTTTCCCTATTTACTTTGTTCAATTTCTGTTATATGACTTGCCGGGGTAGTTAGTTTGGTTCTGGAGATGTTTCGGAATGAGTTGAAACACTTAATCTCAAGGTTGGAAGCTTAAGTTGAAAAGGTTGACCGGATGTTGACTTATGTGTAAATGGCTCCGGAATGGAGTTTTGATGGTTCTGATAGCTCCGTTGGGTGACTTTGGACTTAGGAGTGTGTCCGGATAGTGATTTGGAGGTCCGTAGTTGATTTTGGCTTGAAATGGCGAAAGTTGAAAAATTAGAAGTTTTGAAAATTGAGAAGTTTGACCGAGTGTTAACATTGTGGTTACCGGGCTCGGATTTTGGTTCCGAAAGTTGGAATAGGTCAGTTGCGTCATTTATGACTTGTGTACAAAATTTGAGGTCAACCGGACTTGATTTGATAGGTTTCGGTATCCAATGTAGAAGTTAGGAGTTCATAAGTTCATTAGGCTTGAATTGGGGTGTGATTCATATTTTTGATGTTATTTGATGTGATTTGAGGCATCGACTAAGTTCGTATGATGTTTTAGGACTGTTTGAGGTCCTTGGGGCCTCGGGTAGATTTTAGATGGTTTTGGTTTTCATGTTATTCAGAATCGAATTGGAAGAATGGATTTCATTGTTAAATTGGATTTGAACTCGGAACGGAGTTTTGATGGTTCCGGTAGGTCCGTTGGGTAATTTTGGACTTAGGAGCGCGTCCAGATTATGATTTGGAGGTCCGTAGTGGAATTCGGCTTGAAATGGCAGAAGTTGAATTTTTGAAAGTATGACCGGAAGTGGACTTTTTGATATCGGATTCGGATTGTGATTCCGGGAATTGGAATAGTTTTGTTTTGTCATTTGGGACTTGTGTATAAAATTTGGGCTCATTCCGAGTTGATTTGCTATGTTTCGGCACAAGTTATTGAAGTTGAAAAGTTCAAAGTTCATAGATTTCGATTTGAGGTGTGATTCGTTGATTTGATGTTGTTATTTGTATTTTGAGGCCTTGAGTAGGTCCCTATTGTGTTATGAAACTTGTTGGCATGTTCGAACGAGGTCCCGAGGGGCTCGGGTGAGTTTCGGATGAGATTCGGATCATTTCATTGCATTTTTGGACTTTTGCTAAGCTGCTGGTTCTGATGTGATCGCACCTGCTGCTGGTTTGTGCAGGTGCGATGGCCGCAGAAGCGACAAAGGAGTCGCAGGAGCGGAGGAGTTGCTGGGAGAAGGTGTCCACAGAAGCGGAGGTTCATTTGCATCTGCGAAGGCGCAGATGCGGTGTGAAAGAGCACATAAGCGAACGTCAGCGCAGGAGCGCAATTTGGACTCGCATATGCGTGTGCACAGTAGCAGAGTTTCTACCGCAGGAGCGAAGACAGACCTCCAGTGCTTCTCCGCAAAAGCGTGTTTTTGATCGCAGAAGCGGCTAATGTGCCGCATGTGCAAAAATGCTGGCAGAAGCTATAAATCGAGGTTTTGGTTCTTTCTTCATATTTTGAGATGTGGGACTCGGATTTAGGCGATATTTGGAGCAATTTTCATCACAAAGATTGGGGTAAGTGTTCTCTACTCGGTTTTGATTATATTTCATGAATCTACCTTTGTTTTTGGTTATTGTATTGTGAATTTTAAAGAGGAAATTGGGGGTTTTGGCCTAAAGTTTCATAATGTGAGTTTTTGAGTTTTGAACATCGAATTAGAGTCGGATTTGAGTGAAACTAGTATGGTTGAATTCGTAATTGAATTGGGTGTCGGATTTTGTGAGTTTTGTCTGGTTCCGAGGAGTGGGACCGGGTGTATTTTTTGCCGATTTTGGGTTTTGATTAAAGATTTGATCTTTATAATTTGGAATTGTTTCCTTGGGCTTTATTTGATGTATTTGAGTTGCTTTTGGCTAGTTTTGAGCCGTTCGGAGGTAACTACGCGCGTGATGGCATCTTTGGAGGATCGCTTGGCTTGCTCCGTATTGGTATTGGCCTTTTCTAGGTAAGTAACTCTTCTAAACTTAGTGCTGAGGGTATAAAATCCCGTAATACGCATTATGTGATCGGTATTGAGGTGACACACATGCTAGGTGACGGGCGTGTGGGCGTGCACTATATGAATTGGGACTCTGTTGCTTCTATGACACTGTATAGTGGTCCTACTTTATTGATATCCGTGTTTTTACCATGTGATAAAGTAGTTAAGCTGTGAATCATGCTAGATATCATGTTTAGGCATTATGCCGATACTGTTTGGACCTATAGTGGTCGTTTCTTACTGTCATCTTACTGATTTCATTGATATTTTGTACTCATTCATATCCATGTATTCATACTATATCTCACTCTCAGTTATTATTTATTGACATATCATATCGTCATCTTTGGGCTAATTTCCTGACATTGTGAACCTGAGAGACTAAAGAGATTGATGACTGAGTTAGGGCCTGAGTGCCGAGCTGTGAGCTATGTGTATATATGGATCGGGTTGCACGCCGCAACGGGCCTGAGGGATGTATGTTTATGGATCGGGTTGCATGCCGCAACGAGCCTTAGGGCTGTATATATATATATATATATATATATATATATATATATATATATGGATCGGTTTGCACAACGCAACGAGATAGCGCTTGGGCTGAAGAAGCCCTCAGGAGTCTGCACACACCCCCAGTCAGCGCGGTTGATATTATTGAGGGATATATCTTCCCTGGACATGGATCTTGTCCGAAGCATTATATACCTGGAGATGGATCTTCTCCACATGCTGGATTGGCCCTACTCGTTACTGAGTGATTGATCATCAGTTGATGTGTATATTCCGGGATGGATCTTCCCCGGGCCGAATTTACCATCTACAGTACCGAGTAATTGAGCATGAGGAGTGAAATGTGTGAGAAAGTGAGATTGAGTACTATGAGAGTGTGAGTACATGAGTTCATCTCTGAGATACATTGCATTGACATGCACATATGACATACAAGCATAGAGATGTATTTTCCTCATGTTGTATAGTGTCACGTCATTCATGACTTCTCATACATATTGATATATGGGTATAGTGATGCATTTGTTTTACACTGGCTATCTGGAAAGAAAATGAGATATCTTATTTATTATTGAAAGTATTTTTGGGAAAATTACTGTTTTCGAACGTACTCATACTTTTGGCAACTTCGGTGAACGATTTGAGTTTTCACTGATATACTTGAAAGGCAGAACTATTGTCAGAAATCATGATTAAGTTGAGCATTTTATCTTTGAGTTACTTCTTTTATTACTTGCGTTATGTTGTTATGAACTATTGTTGGTTATTGGAGTTGGACTCTGACCTTGGTACAAGCTCGTCACTACTTTCAACCTAAGGTTAGGTTTGTTACTTATTGAGTACATGGGGTCGGTTGTACTCATACTATACTTCTGCACCTTGCGTGCAGATATTAGCTGCTGATGTTGATGTGTTCGTTGGGAGCTGGATCTGAAGATGTACCTGCGGTCCGGTTATAGCCGCCTCTTGTTCTTGGTAGCCTTAGATTTATAAAACTTTGTTTATGTACTTTTCAAACAGATGATGTATTTACTTCATACCAGCTTTGTAAACTCTATTCTTAGAAGCTCATGAGTTGTACTACCAGTTTTTGTGGAATGTATCAGATTCAAATATTTCTTTACTTAATTACATTATTAATTATTATTGGAATTGGTTAGTTATTAACTGGCTTACCTAGCGGGTTGGGTTAGGTGCCATCACGACTAGTTGGATTTTGGGTCGTGACAAGGTGGTATCAGAGCTCTAGGTTCATAGGTTCTATAAGTCATGAGCAAGTGTCTAGTAGAGTCTTGCGGATCGGTATGATGACGTCCATACTTATCTTCGAGAGGCTACAGGGCATTTAGGATATATACTTCCCATCTTTCTTTCCTTATCATGCGGGATTGATTCAGCTTGAAGCGTAACTCTTTGAATTTATTCCATGCATTCATATGCGCATGTGAGCGCTCGGTATCTGCTATACATCGACGGCTTATGATTCCATGGTTGAGTCGCGAGATGTGATTTTGGGGTGGTGATGATGGGCCAGTCTGGAATACTTGAGGCCGAGTTTTGACGGTAGCTTAAGCAAGGAGATTTCGATAGGGTGAGCACGTGCTTTTGGGACTTATAGGTCTATTGGTGTCCCCATTAGTGGAATTTGTGATTGGATGACTATGTGGTGAGTATGATGTGACTGCGAGATGTGTTTAGATTGTTCAAATGCGACGAGAAGAGTTTACTTGAGATATAGCAAGGACTATGGGGTGTTTGATTTCTGTCTTGATTTGGTGTATGGTCTCGAGTTATGGGTGTGTTGAGGGATCTCTCATGTTGTTTAGTTGTGGAGTAAAGTAGATTCTCATGTCTTTTTTATGAGTTTAGAATCGATAAGATTAAGTGATTTCATAGTAGTCGTGACTGTGGAAGGGTATAGGGAGATGTCAGTTTGAGGCAAAAGCAGGTGGGCTATCTCCTGCGAGGTGTCCTGAGGTTGTGTGATCCCTATGATGTTTTGTAGAGAGTTCTCTTTTACCAGTGAATGATATATGTTGCAATTTGAGTTTGGATCGCTTGTGGAAGTTGGCTTAACCATCATAAGGATGAGCGCGAGATTTGCAGATGATTTGATGTACTAGATTGTTTGTGTTGCATGAGCGGGTGAAGGATTTAGTGGAATCTCACTGTGGTATTATGGTAGTAATGGGGTATGATTATTGTAAGTAATCAGACGTCTTTGAGCCAAGTGGAGGAGTCTGCTATCGACGAGTTGATTGCACGGTTATGTGATGTATTGGTTTCAGTTCGGCGTATACTGGTGAATTAGTTATGACTTGCAGAGGTCGAAAAGATCGAGGATGACTCGAGTAAAGGAATTTCTGGATACAGGTTGTATTACACTCTATGGGTATATGGGAATCATAAAATAATTGAGTGGTTATTCGTGAAGGATGTAGTGTACATGGAGTAGGAATTTGCTCGGTTGCTTAGGAGTATGGGTTACTCCCTTGGGTGTTGGTGTGCTAATGGGGCATAAGTCGTTCGGTCCGTTTGGTCGGTTTAATTGAGATTTGAGTAAAGTGGATAACTCTCGTGAATGGTTCTAATAGATTCAAGATTTATATGTAGCGATTTAGAATTTTCAAGATTTGTATATGGCTAGAAACTGAGAGTTATATTGGATGGTGTCGAGACTTGTGGCATTTTTATACCATTGTGGATTATGCATTTTAGCATCAAGAAGGTGAAGGAAACAGTTTTAGGTTCACATAAGGTCTCTTTAGAGTGGGTGTCGCGGTTGTGGTGCTTTGGGGGTGCTTAAGAGGGAAATCAGCGGCTTATGGGCCTTAGGGCGTTGTGGTCTTATACTAGGGTCTCTTGTGTGGTGAATTTTGGTTACGGATCGTGGTGTTCCAGCAAGGAGGAGTATCAATTTGAATGCAATTTAGAAGGGACTTGGAGATATAGGACAACTTGGTAGTAGGTCGTATCAGCACAATAATGGATGTAATCGGTTCTTTGGGTACTTATGATGTGGATAGTCTCAATAGGTGTTTCGTGGCAATGCTCTTGGGTTTCGGCAACCTGCGTGGCTGGGTTGAGTTAGAGAGATTCGGTTCTGATAGCTTGTTATGTGCAAATGGGCTTCGAAGAGTTCTCAATGGTTTTTACCACAGTTCGAGGAGTATATTTCCTGCTGGCGTAAGGAGCATGTGGTGTATTGTGAATTTCTCCCGGATGAATTCAAATGGAAGGTCCTTCGCTAATTGAGTATGTAGTTGCTTGTGACTCGGGATTGACTATGAAGTTCTCATATTTTTCATATAATGGCATGGTATATGCGGTGTGTTGCGTGGGATTGAAATTTACGTGAGTGAGATCACAGTTCAGTTTTGAAGGGAAGGTCATAAAATTCGTAGGCAGCATGGACGAGTTCAGATGACTATATAAATGATATTACTATTTGGTATGGCTTGATGTGAGTATATATTTCATAAGGGGCAATGTGTTTTGATTTATGGATACATCACTAGTACTGCGATACTCTCCTGGTTGATCGACTGCTGATATTCAAATTTTGCTATGTGGCACAGAAGAATTTTAGAAGTATTTTTCATGGGATGATCGTGTATGAGAGATGTGTTAGACATTCTGGCGGTAGAGTTGGGATCAGATATGGTGATTCATGTGTTCTATGGATTTGGAGACTGGGAGTTCTCAAGAGCAGCTTGTTTCATGGTTGTGGATTGTGAAGTCATGGCCGAAGCTAGTCAGATGATAGTATGTGTTATGATTCAGACATTGTAGGCTTTCAGAGGGTTATTCATCTATTTGTGGGTGCCCAGAGTTGATTTGGGAGTCCATTAGTAGGCCCAATTAGGATGTGTATTCTACACCGAGCCATATTGGTTGGCTCCATACCGCTATTATTGAGGGATGTACCATTCGGTTGATGTTGAACTTATTCGTGGTCGGAAATGATCTGTGAGTTACTCTTCTATGCTATGAGGAGTTGTGATTCGTTGGCTATAAGCACACCTGGTGCGGTTCTATTTGGGCTTTATAGCGGAATTTGAGCGAGATGAGTAATTGGGTATTGCATAGTTGATGAAGTATGGGTTATTGTCTTTCGGGTTTTGTGTGGCATTGTGTCATCTGCTCCTCCGTGGTTATGGTAATACACTATGAGTACTTGATGTCGGATTGCGCGTGGTTATTGATTTTGAGCATGATGGCTGAGGTATTTTGTATGGAGCAGAGTTTGGATGGGGTCACGCATTGCACCAGAGTTATATTGAGATATGATCCCTTGTGTTAGATTCGTGTTTTTTGGTTCTACTATGTGTGATAGGTTCTTAGCATTGCGTTGTGGTGGTACCTGTTAAGCTTGCGAGACGGTTCTCTTGATTGAGTCATTTTCGTGATTGAGTACATTTGGATTGTTGCTTATTGGTGCATGGATTGCACAGTTTGTGGCTCTGGATAGTATTGGTGTTGCGTGTCAGTAGAGTAGTTGGTATTCAATAAGATGAAGTAGTCGGATCTAGGATGGGTGCTATCGGATTTGATTGCGGTATATTTGGAAGGATAATATCGAAAGTTAGCTTAGGAATTTGCTATAGTTCTTGTCGAAGGAGAGAGAGCTCCATGACTGGTGGATCTGATGAATGGTTATGAGTTTCTGCGTGTTTCTTTCATCATCGGTAGTGTTCGAAGGTTTTAGAATGGAGTCTTGTTTGATATGAGGTTTATTACCGACATTGGGTCATTTTGAGTAGCTACTGTGGTTAGAAATCATTGCTATGAGTATCTGTGTTATGTGATATATCATGCGATTGTATCTTGGGTTATGGTTGTAGCTTGGCACAGCTTGTTTAGACTTATACAGTGTGTAGGTTGCGAGATTCAGATCTTATAAGAAATTTCGGATGTTGGAAATTGGATTCTAAGGCTTGTGGGCTAGGTTGAATTGAGAAATTTCAGTTATGTTGTGTTATCGGACATGTATGGGATAGGGTGACGTGGGATCAACCCTGGGTATGTGCATGGCAAGGTTATACGGCGGTTTGATGGCTTTGATAACAACTCTGGACACGTTCGAGGACGAACGTATGTTTAAGTGGGGGAGAATGTAACGACCCAACCGGTCGTTTTGAGCATTTACACTTCGCTCGGAAGTTTACGGGCATGAGTAGCTTCATATGATATATTATGACTTATGTGAATCGTCAGTTTTGGTTTTCAGGTTATTTGGAATCGAATTGGAAGAATGGATTTTATTGTTGAAACTTTAAATTGGGTGAGTTGACCAAGTTTGACTTTTTGTAAATTTGAACATGGAATGGAGTTTTGATGGTTCTGGTAGGTCCGTTGGGTGATTTTGGACTTAGGAACGCGTCCGGATTGTGATTTGGAGGTCCGTAGTGGAATTTGGCTTGAAATGGCGAAAGTTAGATTTGTGAAAAGTTTGACCGGGAGTGGACTTTTGGATATCGAATTCGGATTGTGATACTGGGAAATGGAATAGCTTCGTTTTGTCATTTGGGACTTGTATGCGAAATTTGGGTTCATTCGAGGTTGATTTGCCATGTTTCGGCACGAGTTGTTGAAGTTGAAAAGTTCACAGTTCATAGATTTTGATTTAAGGTGTGATTCGTCGTTTTGACGTTGTTATGTGTGTTTTGAGGCCTCGAGTAGGTCCGCATTGTGTTATGGAACTTGTTGGCATGTTCAGACGGGGTCCAGAGGGGCTCGGGTGAGTTTCGGATGAGATTCAGATCATTTCATTTCATTTTTGGACTTTTGCTAATTTGTTGGTTCTGGTGTGATCACACATGCGTCTGGTTTGCGCAGGTGCGATGGCCGCAGAAGCGACAGAGGAGTCGCAGGAGTGAAGGTGTTGCTGGGACCAGGAGTCCATAGAAGTGGGGGTTCATTCGCATTTACGAAGGCGCAGATGTGGTGTGAAAGGGCGCATAAGCGAACGTCAGCGCATGAGCGTAATTTGGACTCGCACCTGCGTGTGCGTAGCTGCGTAGTATCAACCGCATGTGCGAAGACAGAACTCCAGTGCTTCTCCGCAGAAGCATGTTTTTGGTCGCAGAAGCGACTAATGTGCCGCAGGTGCGAAAATGCTGGCAGAAGCTATAAATCGAGGTTTTGGTTCTTTCATCATATTTTGAGATGTGGGACTCGGATTGAGGCAATTATTGGAGCAATTTTCATCACAAGGATTGGAGTAAGTGTTCTTTGCTCGGTTTTGGTTATATTTCATGAATCTACCTTCGTTTTTGGTAATTGGATTGTGAATTTTAAAGAGAAAATTGGGGGTTTTGGCCTAAAGTTTCATAATGTGAATTTTTGAGTTTTGAACATCGAATTGGAGTCGGATTTGAGTGAAACTAGTATGGTTGAACTCGTAATTGAATTGGGTGTCAGATTTTGTGAGTTTTTTCGGGTTCCGAGGCATGGGCCCGGGTGTGAGTTTTGGCCGATTTTGGGTTTTTATTAAGGATTTGATCTTTATCATTTGGAATTGTTTCCTTGTGCTTTATTTGATGTATTTGAGTTGCTTTTGGCTAGTTTTGAGTCGTTCGGAGGTCGGTACGCGTGTGATGGCATCTTTGGAGCATCGCTTGGCTTGCTCGGCATTGGTATTGGCTTGTTCGTGGTAAGTATCTCTTCTAAACTTAGTATTGAGGGTATGAAACCACGTAATATGCATTATGTGATCGATATTGGGGTGACGCACATGCTAGGTGATGGGCGTGTGGGCGTGCACCATGTGAATTGGGACTCTGTTACTTCTATGGCACTATATAGTGGTCCTACTTTGTTGATAACTGTATTTCCACTATGTGATAAAATAGTTAAGTTGTCAATCATGCTAGATATTATGTTTAGGCATTATGCCGATACTGTTTGAACCCATAATGGTCGTTTCTTACTGTCATCTCACTGATTTCATTGATATTTCGTACTCTGTCATATCCATACATTCATAACATATCTCAGTCTCAGTTATTATTTATTGATACATCATATCATCATTTTTGGGCTAGTTTCCTGACATTGTGAGCCTGAGAGACTGGAGAGATTGATGACTGAGTTAGGGCCTGAGTGTCGAGTTGTGAGCTATATGTATATATATGGACCAGGTTGCACGCCACAACGGGCCTGAGGGTTGTATGTTTATGGATCGGGTTGCATGCCGCAACGAGCCTTAGGGCTGATATATATATATATATATATATATATATATATATATATATATATATATATATATATATATATATATATATATGGATCAGGTTGCATACTAATTTTATGATAGCGCTTGGGCTGTAGAAGCCCCTCCGGAGTCTGTAACATACCCCTAGTGAGTGCGGTTGATATTATTGAGGGATGGATCTTTCCTGGACATGGATCTTGTCTGAAGTACTTGATACCTGGAGATGGATCTTCTCCACGGGCTGGATTGGCCTTACTCGGTACTGAGTGATTGATGATCAGTTGATGTGTATATTCCGGGATGGATCTTCCCTGGGCCGGATTGGCCATATACAGTACCGAGTGATTGAGCAGGATGAGTGGAATGTGTGAGAAAGTGAGATTGAGTACTCTGATTGTGTGAGTACATGAGTTCATCTTTGAGATACATTGCATTGACATGCACACATGACATACAAGCATAGAGATGTATTTTTTCCTCATGCTGTACGGTATCACGTCATTCATGACTTCTCATACATGTTGATATATGGGCATAGTGATGCTTTTGTTTTACATTGGCTATCTGGAAAGAAAATGAGATATCTTATTTATTATTGAAAGGAGTTTTGGGAAAATTACTGTTTTCGAACTTACTCATACTTTTGGCAACTTCGGTGAACGATTTGGGTTTTCACTAATATACTTGAAAGGCAGAACTATTTTTAGAAATCATGATTAAGCTGAGCATTTTATCTTTGAGTTACTTATTTTATTACTTGCGTTATGTTGTTATGAATTGTTGTTGGTTATTGGAGTTGGACTCTGACCTTGGTACAAGCTCGTCACTACTTTTAACCTAAGATTAGGTTTTGTTACTTATTGAGTACATGGGGTCAGTTGTACTCATACTATACTTCTGCACCTTGCGTGCAGATGCTGGCTGCTGATGTTGCTGTATTCGTTGGGAGCTGGATCTGAAGATGTACCTGCGTTCTGGTTGTAGTTGCCTCTTATTCTTGGTAGCCTTAGATTTATAAAACTCTGTTTATGTACTTTTCAAACAGATGATGTATTTACTTCATACCATCTTTGTAAACTCTATTCTTAGTAGCTCATGATTTGTACTACCAGTTCTTGAGAAATGTATCATATTCAGATATTTCTTTGCTTAATTGCTTTATTAATTGTTATTGAAATTGGTTAGTGGTTAACTGGCTTACCTAGCGAGTTGGGTTAGGTGACATCACGACTAGTTGGATTTTGGGTCGTGATAAATTCATAGAGAGATTTTCAAGGGAGTGATTGGGGTAATTGATTATAACGTGGTTTTGGTTAAATTACATGAATATATCCTTGATTTTATCATTTAATTAGTGTTTTGGGTTGAAACATTGGGGAAAAATGGAGAAAACATCTTAAGGCAAATTTTGGGAGTTCGAGCAGAATTTTGGTATCGGATTTGAGTAATTTTTGTATGGTTGGACTCGTGGTTAAATGGGTGTTCGGATTTTGTCACTTTCTTCGGATTTCGAGATGTGGGTCAGTGGGTTGACTTTTGAGTTGACTTTTTGACTTTTGATTACTAACTTAGCATTTTCATATGGAATTAATTCCTATAGCTTGAGTTGATTATATCGAATTGTTTGTGGCTATATTCAGGGCATTCAGAGCAAGGGCTTGTTGGAGTAGAGATTTGCACGGTTTGAGGTAAGTAACACTTCTAAGATTGGTTCTGAGAGTTTGAATCCCTGAAATTATGTGTTATGTGATTGGTATTGAGGTGACGCGTATGCTAGGTGACGGGCATATGGGCGTACACCGTAGTAATCGTTATTCAGTCGATTCCTTGGAATTGTGTAGGTATCTTATCTGAATATTATTACTATACTCAATGTGTTAGAGTACTTGAGCTGTAATTTATGTTAGAAATCATGTTTAGGCTATGTGCTGGTACTATTAGGACCCGCATTGGCCGTTCTTTACTGTTGAATTATTTGCTTAATTGCAGTTATGTACTCATTTGCATTCATTAGTGCATATCATATCTCAGTCTCTATTACCGTACATTGTAACATCATGTATTATAGATTTGGGATGCTTGGCATGAGTGTTGTGAGCCCGAGAGACTGGAGAGATTGATGACTGAGTGAGGCCGAGGGCCTGTTTGTGAGTGATATTGATGGGATCGGGCTGCACGCCGCAGCGGTCACTATTGACTGATGATAGGATCGGGTTGCACGTCGCAGCAGGTACTATTGACTCATGATGGGATCGGGCTGCACGCTGCAATAGGTATTATTGACTCATGATGAGATTGGGCTGCATGCAACAACAGGTATTACTGATTCATGATGGGATCGGGTTGCGCGCCGCAGTAGCTTTTATTAGCGCTTGGGCAGGATTGAGTGTGATGAGTGCGAATTGAGACAACCAGGTTGAGTACTCTTAGAGTGTGAGTACGCGAGGCTTCCATCGGCTTTCATCACATACGATATACATATTGGTATGAAGATATAGAGATGCCATATTCCTCATATCATACAAACTTGACATGTTTTATCTATTTTGAGTTTAACTGTTAAACCTGGAAACATGTCTACTTTCCTGTACTGTACCTGCAGATTATGAGTTTCTCTAAGATACTATTGTCATATGTTCTGTAAATTTCCGTACAGTTTAATTCTGTGTTTGGATTGTATTGTTCGGACTCGTCACTGCTTTCAGTCCAAAGATTAGACTTGTTACTTATTGAGTTGGTTGTACTCACGCTACGCCCTGCACTTCGTGTGCAGATCCAGGTATTTTCGGGAAATGTGGTTGTAAATCTTGGAGCTTCAGCCTTTCAGAGATTTTCGAGGTAGCTGCCTTGGCGTCCACAAACCTTGACTCTCCTCCGCTATCCCTCAGTTTTGCTTATTCTGCTCTACTTTCTTAGACAGTGTATCAGACTATGTTATTGTATAGATGCTCATGTACTCAGTGACACTCGGGTTTTGGGAAAATTCTGTATTGAGTTGTGGTGTTTTCATCCATTATTATGAGATTTTTACTTACTTAAACCGGTTTCGGTATATTTTGAAATTTAAAAATGTTGGTATGTGTGAGTTGTTGGCTTGCCTAGTATCCTGATAGGCGCTATCACGACATGTTAATTTTTTGATCGTGACAAGTTGGTATTAGCGCCGAGGTTACATAGATCTCACGAGTCATGAACAGGTCTGGTTGAGTATTACGAATCGGTACGGAGACGTCTGTACTTATCCTCGAGAGGCTGCCGAACCCTTAGGAAAACTCCACATTCTTGTATTCTTGTCATGCGAATTCGTCGGGAACTAAACTTCTGTTATTTTATTCTCTCACAAATGGTGAGGACACATGCTACCGGATCAGGCGGACGGCCACCAGTACCACCAGCTAGGGCCACGAGAGGCCGGGGCCACGGTAGAGGTCGAGGTGCAGCTTGTACAGCAGCTAGAGCAGCACCTGTAGACCCACCAAGTGCTCTAACTCAGGAGTAGCTTCCATATGTGGTTGAGCCGGTGGGACCAACTCAAGCACCAGATGTGCCTATTGTGATTCCAGGCCTTCAGAAGGCTTTAGCCCAGATATTGACTGTTTGCACTAGCCTTGCTCAGGCGGTTTTTGTTCCGGCCGCAACAGCCACTTCTCAGGACGGGGGAGGTATCCAGACTCCCGTCGGGCGTACTCCAGAGCAAGTGATACAGGGACTTCAGACACCGGGTGTACCACTAGCCTAGCCGGTTATAGTTGCTCAGGCCCAGGTGGGTCCCGTTATGACTGATGATGAATAGAGGAGACTAGAGAGATTTGGTAGACTCCAGCCTCCATCATTCAGTGGGGCTGAGTCTGAGGATGCCCAAGACTTTTTGGACATGTGCTAGAGGATTCTTCGCACAACGGGTATTTTGGAGACTAATGGAGTTTCCTTTACTACTTTTCAGCTATTAGGGGCTACCTTCAGATGGTGGGAGGCCTATGAGAGGAGTAGGCTAGTCAAAGCTGGACCACTTTCATGGCATGATTTCTCCGTTCTCTTCTTGGAGAAGTTTATGCCATAGACCCACAAGGAGAGTTGCACAGACAGTTCGAGCAGCTACACTAGGAGGGCATGTCTATGACCCTGCATGAGATGAGGTTTTTAGAGTTGGCTCATCACTCAGTTTGGTTGGTTCCCACTAAGAGGGAGAGGATTAGGAGGTTCATTGATGGCCTCAACTATGAGTTGCATTTTGTTATGACTTGGGAGAGTGTATCAGGTACTTGGTTCGACGAGGTGGTTGATATTACTCGGCGGCTAGAGTTTGTCTGTAGTCTGGAGCATGAGGAGAGGGAGGCCAAGAAACCTCGTGGTTTGGGTGGTTTCAACGGTGTTTCATCTGGTGGTCAGTCCCAATACAGCAGGGGTCGTCCTTATAGGCCCGCTCAGATGGGTCTTCCAGTTCATCGTGGCGCATCAGCTAGCCATGGTTCATACAGTGCTCCAATGGGTTAGTCATCTCTCAGTGCACTTCCAGCTCACAGTTCATCTCGTGCTCCTTCCGTTCAGGGTTCATCTGCACCAGGTTCCTCTGGTAGTTATTCTGGTTCTCGGGGCACGCTTCAGTACTTGCCGCCATTTTTCGAGAGGGGTTGTTTTGAGTGTGAAGAGTTGGGTCATGTGAAGAGGTATTTTCCTCGCCTTTCGGGAGGTCCAATTCAGCAGTGGATTCAGGCTGTGACTTTTGTACCAGTTACTTCACCACCCGCTCAGGCAGTGCGAAGTGGGGCTCAAGCAGCAGGAGGTCGCCCTAGAGGGAAAGGGCGATCAGGTGGTAGTCAGGCTCGATTCTATTCTATTCCTGCTAGGCCAGAGGCCGTTGCTTTAGACACAGTGATCACATGTATTGTATCAATATGCCACAGGGATGCTTCTATATTATTTGACCCTGGTTCCACTTATTCAGATGTATCATCATATTTTGCTCGCTATTTGGATATGCCATGTGAGTCCTTAGTTTCATATGTTCATGTATCTACGCTGGTGAGCGATACTATTGTTATGGACAGTGTATATCGGTCGTATGTAGTGAATATTGGGCGATTGGAGACTAGAGTTGATATCTTATTGCTTAGTATGGTCGATTTTGACGTGATCTTAGGTATGGATTGGTAATCTCCATATCATGCAATTTTGGATTGTCACGCTAAGACTGTGACATTAGCGATGTCGGGGTTGCCAAGGATCGAGTGGATATCTTCTCTAGATTATGTTCCTAGCAGGGTGATTTCATATTTTAAGGCCTAACAGATTGTTGAGAAGGGGTGTCTATCTTATTTGGCCATTGTGAGGGATGTTGGTGCTGATACCCAAACTATTGATTCTATTCTGGTAGTGCGAGACTTTCCAAATGTGTTTCCTATAGACTTGCCGGGCATGCCACCCAACAGGGATATTAATGTTGGTATTGACTTGGTGCCGGACACTCAACCCATTTCTATTCCTTCGTATCGTATGGCATCAATAGAGTTTATTAGGCCCAGTGTGTCGCCTTGGGGTGCACCAGTTCTGTTTGTGAAGAAGAAGGATGGTACAATGTGGATGTGCATCGACTATAGGTAGTTGAACAAAGTTACAATCAAGAACAAGTATCCTTTGCCGCGCATTGATGATCTATTTGACTAGCTTCAGGGAGCGAGGGTGTTTTCTAAGATTATTTGAGGTCTGGGTATCACTAGTTGAAGATTCAGGACTCGGATTTTCTGAAGACGACATTCAGGACCTATTATGGTCACTATGAGCTCCTTGTGATGTCTTTTGGGCTGACCAATGCCCCAGTAGCATTCATGCATCTGATGAACAGTGTATTTCAGTCATATCTTGATTCATTGGTCATAGTATTCATTGATGATATCCTGATGTACTCACGTAGCTAGGAGGAGCATGCCCAATATTTGAGGATTGTACTACAGCGACTGAGGGAGGAAAGGCTTTATGCCAGGTTCTCCAAGTGTGAGTTTTGGCTTAGTTCGGTGGCGTTCTTGGGGCATATGGTGTCCAGTGAGGGGATTAAGGTGGATCTAAAGAAGATGGAGGCAGTTTAGAGTTGGCCTAGATCGTCTTCAGCTACTGAGATTCAGAGTTTTTTTGGCTTGGCCGGATATTATTGTTGCTTTATGGAGGGTTTCTCATCCATTACAGTGCCTTTGACCAAATTAACCCAGAAGGGTGCTCTATTCAGGTGGTCGGATGAGTGTGAGAAAAGCTTTCAAAAGCTCAAGACTGCCATGACCACAACTTCAGTTCTAGTTTTACCTTCAACGTCAAGCTCTTATACGGTGTATTGTGATACTTCTCGGATCGGTATTGGGTGTGTCTTGATGCTGGATGGTATAGTGATTGCTTATGCTTCGCTCCAGTTGAATCCCCATGAGAATAACTACCATGTTCATTATTTGGCGTTGATAGCCATCGTTCATGCATTGAAGATTTGGAGGCATTATCTCTATGGTGTGTCTTATGAGGTATTTACAGATCATCGGAGTCTCCAACACTTGTTAAAACAAAAGGATCTAAATTTGAGATAGCGGAGATGATTGGAGCTGCTAAAGGACTATGATATTACCATTCTGTATCATCCCGAGAAGGCTAACGTGGTGGCCAATGCCTTGAGTAGAAAGGCGGTGAGTATGAGTAGCCTTGCATTTATTCCTATTGGTGAGAGACATCTTGCAACTGATGTTCAGGCCTTGGCCAACAAGTTCTTAAGATTAGATATTTCGGAGCCTAGTCGGGTTCTAGCTTGTGTGGTTTCTCGGTCTTCCTTAAATTATCGCATCAGAGAGTGCCAATATGATGATCTCCATTTGCTTGTCCTTAAGGACATGGTTCAGCACGGTGATGCCAAGGATGTTACAATTGGGGATGATGGGGTGTTGAGGATGCAAGGTCGGATTTGTGTGCCCAATGTGGATGGGCTACGTGAGTTGATTCTTAAGGAGGCCCACAGTTCGCGGTATTCCATTCATCCGGGTGCCGCAAAGATGTATCAGGACTTGAGGCAACACTATTAGTGGAGGAGGAAGAAGGAAGACATAGTGGGGTTTGTAGCTCGGTGCCTAAATTGTCAGCAGGTGAAGTATGAGCATTAGATACCGGGCGAATTTCTTCAGAGGCTTAAGATTCTGGAGTGGAAGTGGGAGCGTATCACCATGGATTTCGTAGTTGGGCTCCCACAGACTTTGAGGAAGTTTGATACTATTTGGGTGATTGTGGATCGGCTGACCAAGTCCGCACATTGCATTCCAGCTCGGACTACTTATTCTTCGGATCGATTGGCTAAGATCTACATTCGCGAGATTGTTCGCCTTTACGGTGTGTCGGTGTCCATCATTTCAGATCGGGGCACACAGTTTACATTGCAGTTTTGGAGAGAAGTGCAGCAAAAGTTAGGTACACAGGTTGAGTTGAGTACATCACTCCACCCTCAAACGGACGGACAGTTTGAGCGCACTATTTAGATATTGGAGGATATGCTATGCGTTTGTGTCATAGATTTCGAGGTTTCTTCGGATCAGTTTCTGCCACTCGCAGAGTTTGCCTACAACAACAGCTACTAATTGAGCATTCAGATGGCTCCGTATGAGGCTTTGTATGGGAGATGGTGTCGGTCTCCGATGAGATGGTTTGAGCCGGGTGAGGCTAGGTTTTTGGGTACTGGCTTGGTTCAGGATGCTTTGGATAAGGTTAAGTTGATTCAGGATCAATTTCGCACTACGCAGTCTAGATAGAAGAGCTAGGCCGATCGGAAGGTTCGCGATGTTGCTTACATGGTTGGGGAGAAGGTACAACTCAAAGTTTCACCCATGAAGGGTGTTATGAGGTTCAGGAAGAAGGACAAGTTTAGCCCTCAGTATATTGGGCCTTTTGATGTGATTCAGAGGATTGGAGAGATGGCTTACAAGCTTACCTTGCTGCCTAGTTTGTCGAGTGTTCATCTAGTGTTTCATTTTTCTATACTCCGGAAGTATGTTGGCGATCCGTCTCATATTTTGGACTTCAACACGATTTAGTTGGATGATGATTTGACTTATGATGTGGAGCTGGTGGCCATTTTGGATCGGCAGGTTCGAAAGTTGATATCAAAGAACATAGCTTTAGTGAAGGTGCAGTAGAGAGGTCAGTCAGTCGAGGAGGCTACTTGGGAGACCGGGCGGGAGATGCGGAGCAGATATCCATACCTATTTGAGACTCCAGGTATGATTCTCGACCCGTTCGAGGATGAATGTTTGTTTAAAAGTGGGGGGGATGTAACTATCCGGCCGGTCGTTTTGAGTGTTATAGCCCTGTTCCCCCATTTACAACTTATTCTTTGCTCAATTTTTGTTATGTGACTTGCCGGGGTAGTTGGTTTGGTTCCGAGGATGTTTCGGAATGAGTTGAGACACTTAGTCTTAAGGTTGGAAGCTTAAGTTAAAAAGGTTGACCAGATGTTGACTAATGTGTAAATGGATTCGTAATGGAGTTTTGATGGTTTCGATAGCTCCATTGGGTTATTTTGGACATAAGAATGTGCCCAGATAGTGATTTGGAGGTCCGTAGTTGATTTTGGCTTGAAATGGCGGAAGTTGGAAACTTAGAAGTTTTGGAAATTCAGAAGTTTGATCGAGAGTTCACTTTGTGGTTACCGGGCTCAGATTTTGGTTCCGATAGGTTGGAAGCGGAGATGATTGGAGCTGCTAAAGGACTATGATATTACCATTCTGTATCATCCCAGGAAGGCTAATGTGGTGGCCGATGCCTTGAGTAGAAAGGCGGCGAGTATGAGTAGCCTTGCATTTATTCCTATTGGTGAGAGACCGCTTGCAGCTAATGTTCAGGCCTTGGCCAACAAGTTCGTGAGATTAGATATTTAAGAGCCTAGTCGGGTTCTAGCTTATGTGGTTTCTCGGTTTTCCTTAAATTATCGCATCAGAGAGCGCTAATATGATGATCTCTATTTGCTTGTCCTTAAGGACATGGTTCAACACGGTGATGCCAAGGATGTTACAATTGGGGATGATGGAGTGTTGAGGATGCGGGGTCAGATTTGTGTCCCCAATGTGGATGGTCTACGTGAGTTGGTTCTTAAGGAGGCCCACAGTTCGCGGTATTCAATTCATCCGGGTGCCGCAAAGATGTATCAGGACTTGAGGCAACACTATTAGTGGAGGAGGAAGAAGAAAGGCATAATGGGGTTTGTAGCTCGGTGCCTAAATTATCAGCAGGTGAAGTATGAGCATTAGATACTGGGCGGATTGCTTCAAAGGCTTAAGATTCCGGAGTGGAAGTAGGAGCGTATCACCATAGATTTAGTAGTTGGGGTGCGATTCATGTTTTTAGGCTGTTTGATGTGATTTGAGGCCTTGACTAAGTTCATATGATATATTAGGACTGATTGGTATGTTCGGTTGAGGTCCCGGGGGCCTCAGGTGGATTTCGGATGGTTAACAGAACGAAATGGGACTTTGAAGATTGCTGAAGCCTGCTGGTCTGCTGGTGTTGTGTGTTCTAGTTTCCTTCTATGCGATCGCATGGATAGGTCCGCGATTGCGAAGGCTTATTTGGGTAGCTAAGGATTTAGTGCTATGCGTTCACGATTTTTGGTCTACGATCGCGTAAGCGGGAGGAAGCACTGAATTGCGAACGCGTGGGCTGCGTTCACGAATAGGAAATGAGGCAGGAGTTGGTCACGCACTTTGTTCTTCACGATCGCGTGAAGAGGGTCGCAATCGCGTAGGTTTGAGGGTCAGTGCATCGCGTTCGCGTAGAGTTAATTCTGGGGCAACTTAGTTTTGTGCTTCGCGATCGCGATTGAGGACTTCTGGACAGAATATTAAATCTCAAAAATGAGGGTTTGCATTTATTTCACAATTTGATTTTTGGGAGCTCGGATTGAGGCGATTCTTAGAGAGAATTTCAAGGGAGTGATTGGGGTAAGTGATTCTAACTTGGTTTTGGTTAAATTACATGAATATATCCATGATTTCATCATTTAATTAGTGTTTTGGATTGCAAAATTGGGGGAAAATGGAGAAAACTTCTTAGCCCGAATTTTGAGGATTTGAGCGGGATTTTGGTGTCGGATTTGAGTAATTTTGGTATGGTTGGAATCGTGGTTGAATGGGTGCTCGAATTTTGTAACTTTCGTCGAATTTCGAGATGTGGGCTCAGGGTTGACTTTTGAGTTGACTTTTTGTATTTTGATTACGAACTTAGCATTTTCATATGGAATTGATTCCTATAGCTTGAGTTGATTGTATCAAATTTTTTGTGGCTAGATTCGAGGCATTCAGAGCAAGGGCTTGTTGGAGCAAATATTTGCACGGTTTGAGGTAAGTAACACTTCTAAACATGGTTATGAGGGTATGAATCCCTGAAATTATGTGCTATGTGATTGGTGTTGAGGTAACGCGCGTGCTAGATGACGGGCGTGTGGGCGTATACCTTAGTAATTGTTATTCAGTGGATTCCATGGAACTGTGTAGTTATCTTATCTAAATATTATTACTGTACGCAATGTGTTAAAGCACTTGAGCTATGATTTATGTTAGAAATCACGTTTAGGCTATGTGCTGGTACTATTGGGACCCACAGTGGTCGTTCTTTACTATTGAGTTATTTTCTTAATTGCAGTTATGTACTTAGTTGCATTCATCATTGTATATCTTATCTTAATCTCTGTTATCATACATTGTCACATCATGTATCATGTATTTGGGCTACTTAGCATGAGTGTTATGAGCCCGAGAGATTGAAGGGATTAATGACTGAGTGAGGCCGGTGGCCTGTTTGTGAGTGATATTGATGGGATCGTGCTGCACGCCGCAACGGGCATTATTGACTCATGATGGGATCGGTCTACACGCCGCATTAGGTATTATTGATTTATGATGGGATCGGGTTGCGCGCCGCAGCAGGATTTATTATTGCTTGGGCTGGATCTGCCCCTTCAGGAGGGGGAAGAACACCCACAGTGAGCGCAGTTTCTATTGATTCATGATAGGATCGGGTTGTATGTCGCAACGGGTACTGTACAGTGCTGAGTGATTGAGTGTGATGAGTGAGAATTGAGACAGTCAGGTTGAGTACTTAGAGAGTGTGAGTACGCGAGGCTTCCATCGTGTTGCATCACATACGATATGCATATTGGCATGTAGATATATAGATGTCATATTCCTCATATCATAGAGACTTGACATATTTTATTTGTTTTGAGTTTAACTGTTAAACCTGAAAGTATGTCTATTTTCTTGTACTGTACCTGCAAATTATGAGTTTCTCTAAGATACTATTGTCATATGTTATGTAAATTTCCCTATAGTTTAATTCTGTATTTGGACCGTATTGTTCGGACTCGTCACTGTGTTCAATCCAAAGGTTAGACTTATTACTTATTAAGTTGGTTGTACTCACGCTACACCCTGCACTCCGTGTGCAGATTCAGGTGTTTCCGGGCACGCTTGTTGTTGATCTTGGAACTTCAGCCTTTCGGAGATGTTCGAGGTAGCTGCCTTGGCGTCCGCAGACCTTGACTCTCCTCCCCTATCCCTTAGTTTTGCTTATTCTTCTCTACTTTCTTTGACAGTGTATCAGACTATGTTATTGTATAGATGCTCATGTACTCAGTGATACCCGTATTTTGGAAAAATTCGGTATTGAGTTGTGGTGTTTTCATCTAGTTTTATGAGATTTTTACTTACACTACTAAAAACCTGCTAAAAAACGTCCAGAACACCGACCGAAATCGATCGGAATCCAAAAAAAAATCAACTGATTTTCGACCATTTACAATTGGTCGATAAGATAATGGTCGCAAACGGGGAGCGAACGAAGTCGGTCGGTAACTGTTAACGCAGTTTGACCAAATGTGTGACACAAATTAATTTTACCGACCGATTAAAAATATTTTTTTAATTATTTTTAAATTAACGACCAAATTCGGTCGAAAATTTAATTATTCATTTTTTAAAAAATAATTAAATTTGACCTAATTCGGTTGGAAATTTAATTATTCATTTGTTTTAAAATTATTCATTTTCGACCGAAATCGATCGGTATTATTAAAATATAAAATTATACATTTTTATTTAAAATTGTTAATTCCGACCGAAATCGGTCGGTATTATTTAAATAATTAATATTTAAAATCATAAATTCCGACCGAATTCGATCGGTAATTTTGATTTTCTAGGAATTAATATGAACATTTCTGACCGAAGTCGGTCGGTTTTCTGGGTATTTGTTTACCGAAAAATAGCTGTTTTATAGCTGCACCACATGCCAACAACCAATCACTTATATTGGCAGCATTACATTACTGCCAAGAACAACAACAACAACAACAACAACAACAATAATAACTATCAAAACTATATTAACAAAACATTATCTCCATCTCCATCTCCACTAAACTATATTAACAAAACATCATACCCAACAACAAAATATTTTACAAGTTAAAAATTCAAACATCATTCAATGAGTGTTTTGTACTACATCATCTTCATCTCCACTACTATAGCATTCATTATCGGCATGGTTCGAAGGATTACCATATGGGTAAGGCTGACGAGACCGGGGAATCGGGAAAGCACCACTAGCAAGAAGATTGGCTAACTGACCTTGAAGGATATTAAATTATTGATCCCTATTTTCTAGCTGAACTTTAAGAGTATCTAATTGTCTCAGCAGATCCTCCCATAAATGCGGTAGAACCCATGAAGGCTTCTTGCTCTTCTTTCAGGCAGAGCAGAAGGAATCAGATAGTCTCTTATGGTATTTGAACACAAAATTTGCACAAATTTTACTATTATGCCGGTTCTCCCAGGTACACTTAATATACAAATGAAGTGTGTAACGTTAGATGAAAATATTATTAATATAATCCTTAAATAGATAAGAATTATATTAAAACCTTAAATTGGTTAAAAATTTGATGCACGAGCTCCGATGGAAAGTCACTCCAAGTCGCATAGGGTGGATCATACAACCGGCCAAGAGCTTCAGAGATTATCTTTGTAGTCCGATGATTAGGTATGAACCTACAACATAACAATTACATTAAATAAATAAGAGTTGCTATTAAATAAACAAGAGTAGCTAACCGCAATAGACAACTGAGTATTTTGAAAGTTCTTTTAAAATTCAATTGTAAGAAGTAATTTGAAAGTTCACCTGTATCCCTAAATATCATATGCTAAAAATTATAATAAGATTCTAAAGACCTCTAATATGAACTCTTCTAATATGAACAATTCCTAATTTATATCACCTCACAATTATATAACTAAATTTAATTAAACATTAACTAAACCCTAATTTATACAATTAAAATAATTAAAATTACTTAAATTAAAAAATATAGATTACTAACCTTGAAATGCTATTAGTACCTAAGACATGGCATCTAAGTCTTCCAAAATGTAAAATTCCATAATTATATAAAATACCAATTCATAAAGAGGGGCTAGAGTATAAATATGAACAATCCTAAATGATAAATGATAACACATGAAATATTTCAAAGGTTCAATGACAAGACAACTCACAATTATACAACAAAATTTAATTAAATATTAACTAAACCCTAATTTATACAATTAAAATAATTAAAATTACTTAAATTGAAAAATGTATATAACTAACCTTGAAATGCTAGGATAGGGGGTTTGATTTTGGATGGAGGAGGGTGGCGGAACGCAGTGGTACCGGCGGAACAATGGCGGAGGGTGGCAGAAGGCAGTGAGGCCGACGAAACAGTGGTGGGGGAGGGGAGGGAGACTTCTAGGTGCTTTATTTTTGGGTGAGGAGGGAGATAGGAGCTGATTTTTGGTGGGAATTTGTGGGAATCGCGATAGTGGGGAGGAGAAGAAGAGAGATAGGAGACAGATAGAGAAAAGAGGCGAAATGGAGAAAATCCCGTCTCAGCTAGATCTAAATTAAAAATTTCCGACCGACTTCGGTCGGTAAGTTTAAGAGGCCTTTGACCCGTTTGACCACGACCATTCTGATCGAATTCGGTCGGTAATTTAATGTTAAATTAAAAAAAACAAATTAATTTAAATACCGACCGAAGTCGGTCTGTAATTTAATGTTAGATTTAAAAAAAAATTTATTTAATTACAGATACTATATAATATATATTTAATTGTATATGTATGTATGTATGTATATATATATATATATCGACCACAACCAGCCCGATTTAGTTCTATAAGATGTAGTGCTAAATTAATATTTAAGTTTTAGCAACAACTTAATATAATTGGATACAACTTAATACATAATTGATATATATATATATAAATTCATAAAAATCGACCCACTTCGGTCGGTATTTTCATTAAATTAATATTTACACATATCCAACGATTATGTCAATTAAACTCGATAATTTACACTTACATACATATGACTAGCGTTGATGATTTATTCTCAACTATTCATACTCGAATGCTTGATCGGTGACTAAATAAGAAAATAAATCTTGGAGTTTATGTGACTAGATGCTCCGGTATAATGAGTAACTAGATGCTCCAAGATGTGTACAGTCGACACAGTCTTGAATATTTTATTCTCGATCACCTTATTAGTACTTTGATCGGATACTTCATTGGTGGATCAATTGAAAATTCAATATTAAGTTATATCCAACTTAATATAAATTATATCCAATATTAAGTTGTATCCAATTATATTAAGTTCTATCCAATTGTATTAAGTTATTGCCAAAACTTAAATATTAATATAGCACTACATCTTATAAAACTATACACTTTGTTTTAAAATGTGTTATAGTAAGTTTTAATCGAATATAATTGAATTTCCAATTGATCCACTGATGAAGTATCCGAGCAAAGTACTAATAAGGTGATTGAGAATAAAACATTCAAGACCATGTCGATTGTACACTATCACGATCCAAAACCAACCCGGTCGGTATATTTGAAAAAAGTTTAATTAAATATTATTTTAGTAGATAATATGCAAGTATGATCAGGTCTTGGTCAAAGATTGACTAATTTCCGATCGAAATCGGTCGAAAATTTTATATATTTGTTGTGGGACCACTATTTCCGTTGTCAGAATTATTTTCTTTGACTTTTGCGACCAATTTACTTATTTTTCGACCGATTTTGGTCGGTTTTTTTTCTGACCGATGTCGGTCGGTATTCTTTGGACGGTTTTTGCCTGTTTTCTAGTAGTGTTACTTAAACCTCTTTCGTTATATTTTGAAATTTAAAAATGTTGGTATGTATGAATTGTTGGCTTGCCCAGTATCATGATAGGCGCCATCACGATATGCTGAGTTTTGGGTCGTGACACCAAAACACCGTCATTTTAATTAGTGTCCCTTCTTGGGAGAGAATTGTCTTCCGCTAATAGAGCAGATTTTCTTTTTGGGAAAGATACAACCTTGATCTCACTTGTTAACAACCTTAAATTTTATTCTCGTAATAATTCAACTGATCACATTCATTAAAAAAGAAAAAAAAAACTAATCACATTTAGCCTTCATCATTTAATTAGAATGTACATTTATGGTCCTTCAGTTGATAATTTTTCATGATTTAATATATGTCCAACTCAAATAAGGAGTATAAGTGCACAAATAAATTTAATCTTAACAGAAAAGATGAGGGGTCACATCAACGCTCAAAGCACCAAAATAATTGAGACCTTTACTTAGTAGGAAATCACAAAATATCAAAATCATCACTAAAGAAAAGACACATCTAGAAGGATACCCTTCAATAGATTATGAGCAGAAACTTCACAAGCAAAAAATAATAATAATAAAAAAAAAAAAAATCACAAGCAACTTTTTACTAAATAATTAATGGTGGAATGAATTTTCGTTGATGTACAACTTGTCATTACCGAAAGCAACTCCCAAATCTTTATTTTTTCTTTTTTTCTTTTCAGCACTACAATAAGGAATTGAGCTTGGTCAGAATTCCAACCAAAGAATAGGGCCACTAGGCCTTTTCCATACAAACCGCAGCGACAACAACTCCCTAATTCTCAGTGATCTTATATATAACATCCAAAACTTTGTCTCTTTAACATTCATTCAGTGAAACATAAAAACCTCCCACACTTGTTTTCAACTTCTGTATAATAATTAATTATGGCTAGCCAAAGATTTGCTCGTCCAATTTTTGACAATCCTTTTCTCAAGATTCAAGAATTACCAGGTGACACAGTAAAACGTAACTCTGAATCCCTTAAGCAAGCCAATTCTGATCCTAGAGGCACATCTCTAGTCATTTCCAGGGACGTGACCCTTGACACCAACAAAAAAACTTGGCTTCGACTTTACGTCCCACGACGAGTAACAAAAGCCTCTGCTCCTAAGAAATTGCCTCTCATAGTCTACTATCACGGCGGAGGCTTTGTTTATTTCCATGCCAATACTTTTATCTTCGATGTATTTTGTCAAGCACTTTCTGAAAGAGTTAATGCTATGGTTATTTCACTCGAATATCGTCTCGCCCCTGAACACCGCCTTCCTGCAGCTTACGAAGATGCCATGGATGGATTACATTGGATTAAGTCCACTAAGGATGAATGGGTCAGTAATTACGCTGATTTGAGTCATGTCTATCTTTATGGAACCAGCGCCGGAGGCAATTTGGCATATCATGCAGGTATATTTGACTAACCTCTATCTCTGTGTGAAAGCTAATAATGTATTTTTCAAGATATTATTAGACTATTTTGATCCAATAGTTTGATAGGTCATTTCGAGTTCTAGGTCAATTCAACAAACTGAACATAACTCATTATCCTGTTTAAACTTGAGATAAAAGGACGATTACGTGCTGAAAAATGGATTGATTTTGTAACCTCTTTATACAGGATTACGTGCGGCTGCTGCAGCTAAAGAACTAGAGCCCTTGAGAATCAAAGGATTGATTTTGCATCATCCATATTTCAGTGGGAAAAACAGGACAGAATCAGAGGAGAAGCTAAAAGATGATCAGCTTTTGCCGCTCCATGCAATTGACAAGATGTTCGACTTGTGTTTGCCAAAAGGGGTGGATCATGATCATGAATATTGCAATCCATGTGCAGATGGAGGGTCAAAGCATTTAGAAGATATGAAGGAATTAGGTTGGAAGGTTTTGGTAAGTGGTGTATGTGAAGATCCTCTGGTTGATGCTGCACGTAACTGTGTCAAGTTGTTGGAAGAGAAAGGTATAAAAGTTTACAAGTTCTTTAGAGATGGTTACCATGCTATGGAAGTGTTCGATCAATCAATGGCAGCAGCTTTATATGATGCCACCAGGGATTTCTTAAATGCTAGTAAAAATTAAAAATATACTAGTACTTATTAATATCTATGTCGTGTTTGTTTCATTTCATTCTCATGCAGGTAAAGTTTCGTTTTGTGCAAATAAGAGAGGAGCAGGGTACTCTATAGTTTATGAGATTACTTTAATTGTTCTGTTTTTCTATGAAAATAAGTTTCTCTGTTTTTTATTTTCTTTTTGGAGAGGGCAGGGGAGAAGCAAAAACTTCCATAGCTCAACCCAAAAATCATGAGATCCATAAGTATGCGTTTTGGAGTACAATATTTACAGTTGTACTTGAAACAAATATTACTCCTATTTGAGTTTGTGGAAAAAAGGTTTGGCGCAGTAGAAATTATGTTTGCATTGAACTTCACTTGACAAAAGGAGACTGGAATTTAAAATTTTGTGAGAGAGAATTGAAGATTGAAAAGTTATGCATACACATTCAAAAATATATTATTAGTATTCAATATAATAATTTTGCTTGAAGTTCAAAAAATATTTCTGTTAAAACTCAAAGTTTCACGACTAAACTAGTCTTGGTAATAACTATTTCATCTTTTCAAATAAGTACCGGAACAATTCATCATGGCTAAACGGGTCCTATGATATTTCAATGTTTTAATGAGATTTTGTTTTCTATCGAATTAATGAGATATTAATTTTGTGGTACCAACCTATGATATTTCTGTTACACCCTATATTTTCGTACGTAAAAAAATGCATCGTAAGCAAACTAATGTAGGACCAAAAATAAGATAATATTTAAAAGTATATAAAGTAAGTTAATCATGTTACCTCTGAGATTACAAATATTGAAGATCATGAACAACAAGTACAAAGAGGGTTGGACAGTTCAGAAGCTAAAGCAATTAAATAAAACAATGTTTCGTCGAAAGTCAACAAGTTGGGAATGTTATAACATGTACCTTTGGGGTGAGACTAGGGTGATTAACATGATAAGGAGATTATGTTATGATTTATATTAGTCGTATGACATCCGTGTGTTATGTTTTGAAGTCAAGCGAGTTGTGGAACAAAAGTCGATGAAAGTCATCACAAGTTACATTCATAAGTTTTACTGAAACTTTGGGTCAAATGTAACTGCAATTTTCTCCCAATATACTTAGAGTTATGGGGTGTTCCACCCATAAAATTAAAGATCTATGAGTCTATTTTCCAACGCATTAAACTGTTTGTCAATACGATATCGGAGTAGAGATATATGGGCATTTTTGCGATACTGCACAAGCTGCTAGGTGACAAGTAGGTGTGTCACCTACTTGCTTAAATGAAAGCCCCAAAATGGGCCATTTCGGGTCGTCCAAAGAGGCCTTTTAAAGGTCTATTTTCTTCATATATTAGACTTAAAATAGAGCATAATAACCAGACATAAACTCTGCAAAGAATCCTCCCAAATATTTCCCACAAACCCTAATTGATTTTCACTCCCTTTCAAGTTCTAATTGGAGGTAAAACCTAGAGTTTGAAGAACCAAGATAGGAGCTTAGTTATCCAACAAATAAGGTGAGTTTACTGATATCTTTCATCTATTTTTTCTGCTGCAAATTCATGGTAAGTCATTCTATACTTGTAAGAACTCACGGGACGGTGATCGGAAGCCGTGAGTTCGAGTTATTCACTTGTAGCGGACTGTTTTGTGGACTGTTTTGTGTTGCTGTTGGGCTGCGTATTTTACTACTATTTTGTGGAGTTTTAGAGGAGGAAGGGGGTGTATAAACACCATATAAATGTAGGGTGGTTGGCTGGTCGTTCGTCATAACATTTTCGGGTCGTTTGACACTACTATGGTGGTCGTTTTGTGTATGAAGAGATTGGGGTGTATTGGGCTATTTTGTAGTATTTGATGGCGTATATAGGGCTAAAAAATGGTGTATATATATATATTGTTATTGTTCTGTTCTTGTATTGTTGGTGTTATCTTGAATTTGGAGGAAGTAAGGATTATAGGGGAGATGCTGCCCGTTTTAATACAAAATAAGTTTGTCGTTCGTTGTGCGATAGTTGTACCTTTCGTAACATAACGATAGTATTATTATCATTCTTGTAGATTAAGGTGCGAAGAGGTGAGTTCAACTTGATGATTGGAAAGATTGTGATAAGGTATGTTAAGGCTAAGCCCTTCCTTCATTTTGGCATGATCTCGTAGCTACATGTGTTAATAATGAGACATAAAGAGAAGTTCGTATTCATGAATTTATTCACATTATTCTAGTCTCATAAGTTACAATATTATTCCTTATCGAGACTTCATATTCAGTTTAGTTTTATCTTTATTCAGTCAAGAGAGCAGAGGATCTATATTCAGTTTAGTTTTGTCTTTATTCAGTCAAGAGAGCAGAGGGTCTATATATATATACAGTATTACACTATTTTCACCACCATCGAGCTATAATCGGTGGGCAGGCCCCTATTGGGCAACCTCTGATCAGATGGTAAGTTATATATACCGAGCCTACTGTGGCCGAGCGCCTATGAGCGAGCCCAGGATGGCCGAGGTACAGAGCCCAGTATGGCCGAGCGCCTATGAGCGAGCCTACTACGGCCGAGCAGTTACACGTACCGAGCCTTATAGGGCCGGACATTTATTTTACTTACTATATTGAAGGAGTTTAGTCACTATCAGTGGGTAAGTATATCTCCAGACCATATTTGACTCCCAGTTAATTTCAGTTATCATATTATCAGTTCAGTTTTAGATTTTAGTTATTTTATTACCTTACATACTCGGTACATTATTTCGTACTGATGTCCCTTTTCTGGGGGCGCTGCATTTCATGCGTGCAGGTTCAGACAGACAGACGGGTAGACCTCCTCAGTAGGTGTTTCCCGAGTTCAGCCTGATCGGTAAGCTCCACGTCTTTCGGAGTTGCCAGGTCTAGAGTTTTATGTACATCTTATGTATATCTGTATATATGTTATGGGTTGGTCGGGGCCCTGTTCCAATCACAATATATCTATAAGTAGAGGCTTGTAGACATATACTGTTGGTTAGTGCAGTATGTTGGGTTTGTAGGCCTGGTATGTATATTTGATGGTTTGTTAGCTGTAGTAGCTATGACGGCCTTGTCAGCCTAGCTTTATATTGATGTTTAGTTAGCGCTAGTTTCCATTCAGTTTTATATTTTGCTTCGCAAATTGTCTTGCAAGGTGGCCCCATGGCCAAAGTGTGACATTATATGTTCAGAGTCCCTTAGTTGCAATTTGGTACGCCAGGTTAGGTGAGGCACCGGGTGCTGGTCTCGCTCCTAGGTTCGGGGCGTGACAATTTCAATGATTTAATGAGATTTTTTTCTATCGAATTTAATGAGATATTAACGTTGTGGTACCAACCGATAATATTTTGTGATGACCCGATAGGTCATCTTATATTTTAGAACCTAATTCTGCGCTTTGAAACCTTAAAAATCTCATTTTTACCCTGCTCGATTTGCGTGCACAGTCCGGGTGTGTTTCCGGAAAGCTTTTATGTTAAAAACTGTGAAAAATATGAAATTTTGCTTTGAAAACCATTTGAGTTGACTTTGGTCAACGTTTTGAGAAAACAAACCTGGATTCGTGTTTTGACGGTCCTGATGGGTCCCTATCGTGATTTGGGACTTGGGTGTATGCCCGGAATCGAATTCGAAAGTCCCTAGCCCGAGATATCGGACTTTGTTGAAATTTAAAAGCTAAAGGCTTAATGAATTTGAAATGTTTAACCCTTAGTTGACTTTTTAGATATCGGGTCGCTATTTTGGTTCTGGAGCCCGGTATAGGTCCAATAGCACCTTTATGACTTGTCTGTCAAATTTGGTAAGAAACGGAGTTGGTTTGACGTGATTCGGACATCCGGTTGTGAAAATCGAAGTTTCAAAATTTTCTTGAAAATTTCATTTGATTTGGTGTTCAATTCGTAGTTCTAGGTGATATTTTGGCAATTTGATCACGCGAGCAAGTTCATATGATGTATTTAGACTTGTGTACATAGTTGGTTTAGAGCCCCTCGGGATCAGGTGAGTTTTCGATAGGCTACAGAGTGACTTGGACTTAGAACATTTGCTGGTGTCTGCAATTTCTCGGAACTGGCCTCTGATCTTGCATTTGCGAGATAAGAGTTCGCATTTGCGAACATTTCCATCTTCTGTCAGGCTCGCATTTGTGCGCCATTTCTTCGCATTTGCGAAGTGTGCCTGAGTCAGCCTAGGTTCGCAATTGCGATCATGCGGTCGCATTTGCGATGAGAGCTGGGGAGGGAAAGTCTTCGCATTTGCAATCATGGGATCGCATTTGCGGTCAAGTGAGTGTTCGTATTTGTGAACTTTTCATCGCAAATGCGATGATTGCAGAGATGTGGGAGTCTTCACAAATGCGATGGATTTCTCGCACAGGATTTTTGGTTCATTCTTCAAATTTTCAATACCTAAAACCTTAGAGGCGATTTTTCCAAAACTCTTTCTTCCCCAAATCGTTGGTAAGTTTCTAACCTATTTCCTTTCAATCTTTCACTACGTTTTCTAAGATTTCAACCTAAAATCTAAGATTTCCATAGTGGAATTTGGGGTTCTTGGGTAGAAATTAGGGATTTAGACCTCAATCTGAGGTCGGATTCCAAAACAAATTACATAATCGGGCTCGGGGGTGAATATGTAATCGGGTTTTGGTCCGAACTTCGGGATTAGACCAAGCGGGCCCGAGGAGGGGGGTTGACTTTTGTTGACTTTTTCAAAAATGGCCTAAATTGAATTCTTTGCAATCGTGGGAAGTTCCTAAGGCTTAATTTGAATCGTTTAGTTGGTAATTTGCTAGATTCTATTAGTTCGAAGGCTCATTTGAAAGGCAAAGCTGTGATTGAGCTTTGAGTGGACCTTTGGAGCGAGGTAAGTATCGTGGTTAACCTTGACTCGAGGGATTAAGACTTGTTTGCCTATTTTCTATCTGTTTAGATGTTGGGTACAACGTATATGTGAGGTGAGGAGTACTTATGCGTTGTTGTCGGGTTAAAGCATGCGGGTGGGGCTTGTTCCTTGTAGTTTATTGCTTACTTTGATCTTGTTATCCATGATTAGATTACTTACTTACTAATTGATTGTTCTTATCGTGTTTACGGGTTTTTGTGATAATTGAGTATTGATTCCAAAGTTGAGATTGGTATTGTGGAACCATTGTTGAAGTAAGGCTTGTTCTTATTGATTTTATCTCCCTGCTATTACTTGTTCATTGTTATGTGATAAGGGAGAGTGTTAATACATGAAGGGTGATGCTGTGCCATGTTGTGAGTGTTAATGCACGAAGGGTGATGCCGTGCCATATTGTGAGTGTTAATGCACGAAGGGTGATGCTGTGCCATGTTATGAGTGTTAAATCACGAAGGGTGATGCCATGCCATATTGTGAGTGTTAATGCATGAAGGGTGATGCCGTGCCATGTTATGAGAGCTAATGCATGAAGGGTGATGCCGTGCCGTATCTAATGATATATATTGTGAGATTTAGAGTAAAAGCACGAAGGGTAATGCCGTGCAAATTTTCTTCATTGTGTTTAGTTTTTTACATTGGTTAAAAGCATGCTGATTTTTCTGGTTATCATTTCCGCTGTATCTCTTATATCTTGTGCCCCTTTAGCATGTCCCCTTCCCAATAATACATGTTTAGCTGTTACTGTTATTTTTTGTATATATACTGTTATCTGCACAGGTTTATTATGTTAGTGTCTTGTCATAGCCTCATCACTACTTCATCGAGGTTAGGCTCGACACTTACGAGTACATAGGGTCGGTTGTACTCATACTACACTCTGCACTTCTTATGCAGATTTTGGTACCGGCCTTCACTGATCGTGAGGCTTAGCAGCTTGGATTTGCATATAGGAGACTCAAGGTAGATCTGCTGGCGTCAGCAGACCTTGGAGTCCCCTTCTATCTCCCTTATTTTACTGTTTCTTTTCATTCAAAACAGTTGTATTTCTTTCAGAATCTGTTTGTAGAAAATCTTAGAAGCTCGTGAGTTATAACTCCATATCCGAATTGTATGAGATATTATGGGCATTATGTTATTCCGCATTCAGTTTTAGCTTTTATTTGGCTTAATTGATTATGTTATTGAAATTGACAAAAAATGGTTTAAAGAATTCTATAACACTAGCTTGCCTAGCAAGTGGAATGTTAGGCGCCATCACGGCTCCGAAGGTGGAAATTTCGGGGCGTGACAAGTTGGTATCAGAGCACTAAGTTACCTAGGTCTCACAATTCACGAGCAAGCTTAGTAGAATCTGGAGGATCGGTACGGAGACGTCTGTACTTATCTTCTAGAGGCTAAAAATTTTAGGAACAAATTTCACTTCTATTCTTCTCTGTCGTGCGATTTTGTTCTATCATTGCAAATTGAACTCTTCTACTCGTATTCTCTCATAGATGGCGAGTACACGTACTCCATCTTCAGCTGAGCAGCAGCTAGAGCCCCCAGTGGCAGCTCCTGCGAGGGGCAGAGGTCGAGGCCGAGGCTGTGCTAGAGGCCAAGGCAGGGGCAGAGCTCAGACCAGAGCTCGACCACCAGCACAAGCAGTGGAGCCTCAGTAGAGTTTGACGAGGAGGTTCCAGCCTAGACTATTCCTGTCGGACCAGCTCAAGTCCTGGGGGTAGTGGGGGTCATCACCACCCCATTGCTTCAGGGCACTTTGGTCCGTTTGGTGGGCCTTATGGAGAGTGTGGCCGAGACTGGGACATTTCCCATGGCACCAGCTGTCTCTTAGGCTGGAAGAGGAGCATAGACTCCTACTACTCACACTCCGGAGCAGATAGCTCCCCCGTATCAGACTCCAGCAGCTTAGCCAGTCGGAGTAGTTCAGCCGGTTATTGCGGCACAGGCCGATGATGGACCTGCTATGTCTTCTGAGGGCTTATTGAGACTGGACAAGTTCACCAAGCTCTTCCCAGTTCACTTCAGTGGTGCACCTTCTAGGACCCACAGGATTATCTTGACCGTTGCCATGGGGTTTTGCAGAACATGGGGATAGTTGAGACCAATGGGGTCGATTTTGCTGTGTTTCAGATGATGGGTTCCTCCAAGAGATGGTGGAAGGATTTTGTATTGACCAAACCAGCGGGGCCGCCTGCTCTTACTTGGGACCAGTTCTCTCAGATATTTCTTGAGAAGTTCCTTCCTGTCATACTGAGAGAGGATTTTTGTAGGCAGTTCGAGTGACTCTATCAGGGCAGTATGTCTGTTACTCAGTATGAGACCCGTTTTATAGATCTGACCCGTCAAGCTATTCTTCTGCTTCCTATCGAGAGAGAGAGGGTGAGGAGGTTTATTATGGGACTTACTCACCTTATCAAGCTACATATGGCCAAGGAGACCGGAAGTGGGATTTTCTTTCAGGCGGCTGCTAATGTTGCAAGGAGGATCGAGATGGTTCTTGCACAAGAGCGAGGTCAGGGGTCTGAAAAGTGGCCTTGTCATTCCGGTGGGTTTAGCGGTGCTTCGTCTAGAGGCAGAGGTACTTTTGGTAGAGTCCATCCTCCCAGGCCATTTCATTTAGCAATCCAGGCATCCCATGGTACTTCAGGTGGTCGTGGCCCTCATATGCCTTATTCCGACCAGCTAGCCTACAATGCACCACCAGCTCCTATTAGTGCACCTCTGCTCCAGAGTTTCAGGGTGGTTACTCAGGTCGATAGTGTCAGTTCCAGGGTCAGCAGTCATAGCAGCTGAGGTCCTGTTATACTTATGGTGATTAGAGGCACATTTCTAGATTTTGCCCTCGTGCATCGAGCAATTCACAGCATCAGGGTTCTCGTGCCATGATCCCGGCACCAGGTGCTTCACCGCCCGTTTAGCCAGCTAGAGGTAGGTGTCAGGAATCCAGAGGCAGTGATCAGGCCATTAGAGGTGGAGGTCAGGCCGCTAGAGGTGGAGGCCAGCCAGTTAGGGCCCGTCCTAGATATGTAGTTCAGAGTGGTTGGGCCCAACCCCGATGCTATGCTTTTCCAGCCAAGCCGAAGGCTGAGTCATCTGATGCTGTTATCACAGATACTGTTTCAGTTTGCAGTAGAGATTCTTCAGTTCTATTTGATCCGGGTTCTACTTACTCCTATACGTCATCCTAATTTTCTTCATATTTGGTTGTGCCTCGTGGTTCTTTGAGTGCTCCTGTGTATGTGTCCACACCTGTGGGAGATGCTATTGTTATAGATCTTATTTATCGCTTGTGTGTGGTTACCTTTGGGAGTCTTGAGACCAGTGTAGATCTTCTACTTCTCGATATGGTAGATTTTGATGATATCATGGGTATGGATTGGCTGTCACATTATCATGCTATATTGGATTGTCACGCCAAGACGATGACCTTAGCCTTACCAGGGTTGCCTTAATTAGAGTGGAGAGGGACTCTTGGCACCAGTAGGGTTATCTCTTACATGAAGGCTCGGCGTATAGTCGAGAAGGGGTGTCTAGCATATTTGGCTTATGTCCGCGATTCTAGTACGGAGGTTCCTACTATGGATTCGGTACCAGTTGTCCGTGAGTTTCCAGATGTGTTTTCTGCAGACCTACCGGGGATGCCACCCGACTGAGACATTGATTTCTGTATTGATTTGGCTCTAGGAACTCAACCCAGTTGTATTCCTCCATACCATATGGCCCCGCCAGAGTTGAAAGAATTGAAGGAGCAGTTGAAGGATCTGCTTGATAAAGGCTTCATTAGATCTAGTGTCTCGCACTGTGGTGCGCCTGTGTTGTTCGTGAAGAAGAAGGATGGATCGATGAGGATGTTCATAGATTACCGGCAATTGAACAAGGTCACAATCAAGAACAAGTATCGATTGCCGAGGATTGATGACTTATTTGATAAGTTACAGTGTGCCAAGGTGTTTTTGAAGATCGATTTGAGGTATGGCTACCATCAGTTGAGGATTAGGGCGTCCGATTTCCCTAAGACAACTTTTCGGACTCGGTACGGGCATTATGTGTTTCTAGTGATGTCTTTTGGGTTGACAAATGCCCCAGCAGCATTTATGGATCTGATGAATCGAGTGTTCAAGTCTTATTTGGACTCCTTTGTGATTGTGTTTATTGATGATATCTTGATCTACTCCTGCAGTCGAGAGGAGCATGAGCAGCATCTTCAGATTGTACTTCAAACTCTGAGAGCCAGCCAGTTATATGCTAAGTTTTCAAAGTGCGAGCTTTGGTTGGACTCAGTCGCCTTCTTGGGGAACGTTGTATTAGCAGAGGGTATTCAGGTAGACCCTAAGAAGATTGGAGGCAGTTTAGAACTGTCCTAGACTTACTTCAGCCACGGAGATCCGAAGTTTCTTAGGGTTGGTGAGTTATTACCGTCAGTTTGTGGAGGGGTTTTCATCTATAGCAGCCCCATTGACCAGGTTAACCCAGAAGGGTTCCCCATTCAGATGGTCAGACGAGTGTGAGGCGAGATTTTAGAAGCTCAAGATTGCTTTGACTACAGCGTCGGTGTTGGTATTGCCCATAGGTTTAGGATCTTATACGGTATATTGTGATGTATCCCGTATTGGGCTCGGTGCAGTATTGATGTAGAATGGCATGGTGATTGCATATGCGTCACGACAGTTGAAGGTCCGTGAGAAGAATTACCCTATTCATAACTTAGAGCTGGCCGCCATTATTCATGCGCTGAAGATTTGGAGGCACTATCTTTACGGCGTGTCGTGTGAGGTTTTCACGGATCATCGGAGCATACATTATTTGTTCAAGCAGAAGGAGCTCAATTTGCAGCATAGGAGGTGGTTGAAGCTATTGAAAGACTATGATATCACCATCTTACATTATCCCGGGAAGGCTTATGTGGTGGCCGATGCCTTGAGTAGAAAGTCAGTTACTATGGGCATCCTTGCATACATTCCAGTCGGTGAGAGAGCGCTTGCATTAGATGTTTAGGCTTTGGCCAATCAATTCGTGAGATTGGATATTTCTGAGACCAGTCATGTCCTAGCTTGTACAGTCGCTCGGTCTTCCTTGTTTGAGCACATCAGGGAGCGGCAGTATGACGACCCTCATTTGCTTGTCCTTAAGGGCACAGTGTGGCACGGTGGTGCCAAACAGGTTACTGTTGGAGATAATGGAGTTTTGAGGATGCAGGGTCGTGTTTGTGTGCCTAATGTGGATGGATTTCATGAGTTGATTCTTAAGGAGGCTTATAGTTCCCGGTATTCTATTCATCCGGGTGCCACCAAGATGTATCAGGACTTGCGGCAGCATTATTGGTGGAGGAGAATGAAGGACATAGTTGCATATGTAGCTCGGTGTCTAAATTGTCATCAAGTAAAGTATGAGTATCAGAGACCTGGTGGTTTGCTTCAGAAGTTGGAGATTCCTGAGTGGAAGTGGGAGCGTATCACTAATGTATTTCATTGTTGGGCTCCCACAAACTTAGAGGAAGTTCGATGCAGTTTGAGTCATTGTGGATAGGCTGACCAAGTCAGCGCATTTCATTCCTGTGGCAGTTACCTATTCTTCAGAGCGGTTGACAGAGATTTATATCCGTGAGATCGTCCGTCTTCATGGTGTGCCCGTGTCTATCATTTCTGATCGAGGTACGCAGTTCACCTTGCACTTTTAGAGAGAAGTACAGCGTGAGTTGGGCCCGCAGGTTTAGTTGAGCACAACATTTCATCCTCAGACAGACGGGCAGTCCGAGCACACTATTCAGGTATTGGAGGATATGCTCTGCGCCTGTGTTATAGACTTCGGAGGTTTGTGGGATCAGTTCTTTCCACTTGTGAAGTTTGCCTAAAATAACAGCTACCCGTCGAGCATTCAGATGGCTCCCTATGAGGCATTATACGGTAGGTGGTGTCGATCGCCAGTTGGATGGTTCAAGCCGGGGAAGGCTCTGTTGTTGGGTACAAATTTAGTATAGGATGCCTTGGATAAGGTCAAAGATTATTCGGGATCGACTTCGCATAGCTCAGTCCAGGCATAAGAGTTATGCCGACCGTAGAGTTCATGATGTTGCATTCATGGTCGGAGAGAGAGTGTTGCTTCGGGTATCACCCATAAAGGGTGTGATGAGGTTCGGGAAGAAGGGCAAGTTGAGCCCTCGGTATATCAAACCTTTCAAGATTCTTGAGAGAGTGGGTGAAGTGACTTACAGGCTTGCATTGTCACCGGGCTTTTCAGTAGTGCATCCGATGTTCCATGTCTCCATGCTCCAGAAGTATCACAGCGATCTATCCCACGTGTTAGATTTCAGATCTGTCCAGTTGGACAAGGATTTGACTTACGAGGAGGAGCCAGTGGCTATTCTGGCCTGGCAGGTTCGTCAGTTGAGATCAAAGAGTTATCCTTCAGTTCGAGTGCAGAGGAGAGGTCAGCCCATCGAGGCAGCTACTTGGGAGTCCGAGTCGGATATGTGGAGTAGATATCCCTACCTTTTCACCAGCCCAGGTACTTTTCAATGTACGTTCGAGGACGAACGGTTATTTTAGAGGTGGAGAATGTGATGACCCGATAGATCATCTTATATTTTAGAACCTAATTCTACTCTTTGAAGCCATAAAATCTCATTTTTACCCTCCTCGATTTGCATGTGCAGTCGGGCGTGTTTTCGGAACACTTTTATGTTAAAAATTGTGAAAAATATGAAATTTTTCTTTGTAAACTATTTGAGTTGACTATGGTCATCATTTTGAGAAAACGGACCCGGATTTGTATTTTGACAAGCCCGATGGGTCTGTATAGTGATTTAGGACTTGGGTGTATCCCCGGAATCGAATTCGGAAGTCCCTAGCCCGAGATATCGGACTTTGTTAAAATTTGAAAGCTAAAGGCTTAATGAATTTGAAATGTTTGACCCATAATTGACTCTTTGGATATCGGGTCCGTATTTTAGTTCCGGAGCCCGGTATAGGTCCAATAGCACATTTAGGACTTGTCTGCCAAATTTGGTGAGAAACAGAGTTGGTTTAACGTGATTCGGACGTCTGGTTATGAAAATTGAAGTTTCAAAGTTTTCTTGAAAATTTCATTTGATTTGGTGTTCAATTCGTAGTTGTAGGTGTTATTTTGGCGATTTGATTGCGCGAGCAAGTTCATATGATATTTTTAGACTTGTGTGCATAGTTGGTATATAGCCCCGAGGTCTTGGGTGAGTTTCAGATAGGCTACGAAGTGAATTGGACTTAGAACATTTGCTGGTATCTGCAATTTCTGGGAATTGGCCTCTGATCTCGCATTTGCGAGATCAGAGTTCGCATTTGCAAACATTTCCATCTTCTGTCAGGCTTGCATTTGCAAGACATTTCTTCGCATTTGCGAAGTATGCCTAGATCAGCCTAGGTTCGCAATTGCGATCATGAGTTCGCATTTACGGGAGGCCAGTGTCCGCATTTGCGAACAAAGCATCGCATTTGCGATAGGAGCTGGGGAGGGAGATTCTTCGCATTTGCGATCATAGGGTCGCATTTGCGGTCAAGTCAATGTTCGCATTTGCAAATGTTTCATCTCAAATGCGATGATTGCAGAGGTATGGGTGTCTTCGCAAATTCGATGGATTTCTCGCATTTGCGGGCTTCGCATTTGCAAAGTTGAGGTCGCAAATGCGACATCTGCAACTGAACAAAATATGTCTTAGATGGGATTTTTGGTTCATTTTTCAAATTTTCAAAACATAAAACCTTAGAGGCGATTTTTCCAAGACTATTTCTTCCCCAAATCGTTAGTAAGTGATTTTAACCTATTTCCTTTTAATCTTTCACTAATTTTTCTAAGATTTCAACCTAAAATCTAAAGTTTCCGTGGTGGAATTGGGATTTTTTGGGTAGAAATTAGGGATCTGGACCTCAAATTGAGGTCGGATTCCAAAACAAATTACATGACCGGGCTCGGGGGTGAATGGGTAAACGGGTCTTGGTCCGAACTTTGCGATTGGACCAAGCAGGCCTGGGGGGGGATTGACTTTTGTTGACTTTCTCAAAAATGGCCTAAATTGAATTTTTTGCAATCGTGGGAAGTTCCTAAGGCTTAATTTGAATCGTTTGGTTAGTAATTTGCTAGATTCTATTGGTTCGGAGGCTCGTTTTAATGGAAAAGCTGTGATTGAGCTTTGAGTGGACCTTTGGAGCGAGGTAAGTGTCATCGTTAATCTTGACTCGAGGGATTAGGACTTTTTTGCCTATTTGCTATGTGTTTATATGTTGAGTACAACGTATATGTGAGGTGACGAGTACTTATGCGTTGTTGTCGGGTTAAAGCATGCGGGTGGGACTTGTTCCTTGTAGTTTATTGCTTACTTTGATCTTGTTATCCATGCTTAGACTACTTACTTACTAATTGATCGTTCTTATCGTGTTTACGGGTTTTTGTGATAATTTAGTATTGATTCCAAAGTTGAGATTGGTATTGTGGAACCATTGTTGAAGTAGGGCTTGTTCTTGTTGATTCTATCTCCCTGCTATTACTTGTTCATTGTTATGTGATAAGGGGGAGTGTTAATGCATAAAGGGTGATGCCGTACTATGTTGTAAGTTTAAATGCATGAAGGGTGATGCCGTGCCATGTTATGAGAGCTAATACACGAAGGTTGATGCTGTGCCGTATCTAATGATTTATATTGTGAGGTTGAGAGTAAAAGCACGAAGGGTGATGCCGTGCAAATTTTCTTCATTGTGTTTAGTTGTTTTCACTGATTAAAAGCATGTTGATTGTTCTAGTTATCATTTCAGTTGTATCTTTTATATCTTGTGTCCCTTTAGCATGTCCCCCTCCCAAGAATACATGTTTAGCTGTTACTGTTGTTTTCTTGTATATATACTGTTATCTGCACAGGTTTATTATGTCAGTGTCTTGTCATAGCCTCGTTACTACTTCGTCGAGGTTAGGCTCGACACTTACGAGTACATGGGGTCGGTTGTACTCATACTACACTCTGCACTTCTAGTGCAAATTTTGGTACCGGCCCTAGCTGATCGTGAGGCTTAGCAGGTTGGAATTGCTTATAGGAGGCTCAAGGTAGATCTGCTGGCATTCGCAGACTTTGGAGTCCCCTTCTATCTCCTATATTTTACTGTTTCTTTTCATTCAGAACAATTGTATTTCTTTCAGACTCTGTTTGTAGAAAATCTTAGAAGCTCGTGAGTTGTGACTCCAGATCTGAATTGTATCAGATATTATGGGCATTATGTTATTCCGCATTCAGTTTTAACTTCTATTTAACTTAATTGATTCTGTTATTAAAGTTGACAAAAAATGGTTTAAAGAATTCTATAACGCTGGCTTGCCTAGCAAGTGGAATGTTAGGCACCATCAAGGTCCCGAAGATGGGAATTCCGGGTCGTGACATATTTCAATGATTTAAAGAGATTTGTTTATATCGAATTTAATGAGATATAAACGCTGTGGTACCAGCTTGCCTACCTTAATTATCGTGAGTTGGTCCCGTGGCTCCTTCATGTAACAACTTTTTTCAATATGGGGAACGATTGTCCTAGCTAAATACACCTCTAAGGTCAGGTGGAACAGTGCAAAGATCTACGCAGGTTTAGTGAGTATTGTATGACCCAAAATTTAAATTTAGATTTATACAATCAAATTTATAATAAAATAGGGTTAATCTTAGTCTATATTAATATCCAAGAGATAGCTCAAGTGTATTTATTGAAAATACCCCACGTGTATCGTTGAATAGCGACAAATGATAGGAATAATGGTATGATGAATGATTCAAGAATATGGAAGATAGCAATAAATAACAATGAGTGACATTTAAGTAAATAAATGAATAGAAGTCACATGACAGAAGGTGAGATTCTCCAATAATTCTTCTGACAATAATGGATAATGATAAACCTTTTGATATTCAGAACCCTCTTTGATTAGGAAACAATAGATAGATAAAGATGTAAAAAGGTGAACTTTGTATATATATGATAAAGAGAAAATCTTCAGAGTATGACAATGTGTTTTTCTTTACAATCAATGCCCCACCTCATAACTTCATATCTTTCTATTTATAAGGGTACATGGGCCACAAAACCCTAGATAGTACAACTGGAAAGAATATTCATTGGAATATTCTCTAGGGAATAGTAATCCTAGAACTAGACGTCACTGCTTTTCGAAAAGGAGTGCTCGTCCTCGTCCTCCGTAGAATCACTTTGACCTTGTCGATAAGGCATTGTCTTCCCGTGACGTCAATCCTTTGAAGCCAGTTCATTATATCCTATTGATGACACGTGCAGCCTCCGAAGGCTTCCTTTATGTCGACTTGGTCCCCATATAACATGGTATTATTTGCCCATATGATTAGTCTCTCCGCTTGTTGAGGTCGTCCTCGTGGGCGAGTTCAATGAGCGGATAACAACGGTCTCGGTCGTTGTGAAAAAGGGGACGTGGCATTTCGCGGACCGCATATTTCAAAATCTTAAACTTCTCGGGTGATTTAATGGAACTATCTAGTCAAGGAAAATATATAATGTTATGATGTCATCCGTCATGATGACACATGTTCTCGATGTGTTGCATCGATACACGCACGACTCCTGATTGTCTCTGCTGTTTTGATTTTAGTGGCAATCATGACGAGTCATTTCGGGTTCAATGCCTATTCTCTATAAATAAGGATTGTTTTACCAGAATTCAGGTTATACCTTCTTTAGAATCATCTTCGAGTTTTCTTCTATTGCTAACTTATATCTGTCCTTTATACTTTCAATTTTCTTCTTCTAAGTTTTCTCAACCTCCATAATTATGCCGAACATGCCTTCAGATGTAAATGAGGGAAACCAGCCCATTCCGTTGGCTGTTGTGTTTCCCATTAATGGGGAAGACACCATCTCCACCGCTGAAGAGGAGGCTCTCCCCTCAGTAGAGGGGGTCATCCCCCGTAGTCCTGATCCTAAACGTGATCTTCAATGGCCGCCGGAGGTGATGATTGAGAAATTCCAATCTTCGATGACAACCAAATATTTAACTGAGTTTACAGTCAAATATGGCCTTCCCGACCACGTGGAACTAATTCCCGCTGACAATGATGAAGTACATGCCCACCGTCCTGGGTATTGTGCCCTTTATGCCTACATGTTCACCATCGACTACTCGTTAACCCTACTTCCGCTGGTGGAGGAGTTTTTTCGTTATTATAAGGTTTGCCCCACTCAGCTTTCCCTTACTTTATAAGGTGATCAAGATGCTATCAAAGTTTTCCAATCTGGCCGGTGTTAAGGTCACGGTATGACATTTGGTTCACCTGTTTGCGCCCAGCTTCTATCGAGACACAATGTTGAATCTTCAACATCATGGAGGCAAGTCCTTAGTGGTAAAAATGGACGACAAAGGTAGTCGACAATTCTGGCTCGACTTTTTCTTTGTCAAGACGGAAGCCATTGTGGCCGATGTCACAGATTTCTATAAGGCTTGGAACCGTACTCGTAAATACTAATACTCATGCTTTTTCCTTTTCAAATATTTGTTCATTCCGAGATTGTTGAATAACCCTTCTTGTTCTGCAACTACTGGTCGACCTCTTCAATTGGTGACATATCTCATTGACTGAGTTAGACAAGTTCTCCCCTGTACTGTAGGAATTTGTGATTGGTTGAGCTTCTTTCAAAAGTTCAAACTGGCCCTTCCCCAACATGTATTTGCATTCTTTTGGTCGGCGTTGCACTTGTACTTGCTTACATCATCGTGCTTATCTTTTTGTGTTTCCTCCAGGTTCCATCAAGGGGCTGTAGGAGGGAACGGGGTGCCTGTGCCTTCATTTAGGAGGAGAATGATTGCTACACCTTTCGTCTCCGCCCCCGTCTTAGCTACCATGTCTGCTCCCTCCTCGATACTCATCGCCGAGAACGATGATGTTTCTCCACATGATGTGGACTTGAGACCCCGCAAGAGAAAGGCCGTGGATGTAGGAGGAGGTGTGCTCCCGGTTGTTCACTCATTAGAGGATGAGATCGTGGCATGGGAGACTGCAACAATTTTTATTGGGGAGGATGATGGGGCGGCCTCTGAGTGCCTTAGTTAGAAGAAATCAATACAACCGTACCTTCGTGTCTCGAAGAGGGGATGGTCGCGAAGGGGGCGTTTGGTGATAGCTCTGTGCCTCTCGGGCATGAGGAGGCCACTTCTTCTAGGCAGACTAAGGATGCTTCTCCTGCCGATGGGGAAAAAGGTAAGGGTCCCATCGAAGAGGGCGATGCGTCCGGTTCTGATATCGACCCCGAGGATCTCAAGATGGTCGACGAGGGGACTACTCAGATCGAGGTTAGGATGGAGTGGGGTTCAAGAACTATCATGATTTCAATGGATTGTAATCTGCTAAAAAACTCCAAGGACGTGGTCAACGCCCTCGATCCCCTCTGCTCTAAAGCCGATCATGTCAATCTCAATGAACTGAGTGACAACACCCTGTCGAAGAGCATCGCCGACCTCACTCTCAGGGTAAGTGTAGTCATTTCTTGTTCTTTCTTCTTTGCTTTGACTTGTTTCTAAGTGTTAATATTTACCTTTCTTTGGATTGCAGACTATCATTTTGGAGATTGATATTGTGTAAAGGGAGAAGAAGCGGAAAAAGATTTACTAGAAGTTGAAGGTTAAGTACCAGGAATTCTGTGGGAAGTACCGAGATGCTCAGAGGCAGCTTCGCGAGGAGGGCGACATGACGGCCTTGAAGGAGGAGTTGAAGAAGATCGATGAGGAGTTTATACCATCCGCGGAGCCGTTCAGCGTTCTCGATGGAGCGTTTAAGAGTAAATAAGAGGAGCTTGAATTGAGCAAGGGCGTGGAGGCCCAGTGTAGTGACCTCCAGAGTTAGGTGGTTCAACTGCAAAGTCAATTGGACAGATGCCATCTTAAGATCGACGCTCTTAGAGGGGAAGTCACTGAGAGGTAGCGGATGCTTGAGGAGGCGGAGTCCTCCCGAATGAAAGCTGGAAAGGGTCCGTTGTTTTGGAGTTGGAGAATAGAACTCTTCATTCAGAATGAGATAACATTCAATTAGTAGCCGAAGCTAAGGAAACCAAGCTCGAGGAGAGAATTGGAGTGTTGGGTAAGGAGAACTCTGAACTGCTCGAGCGAGTTACTGTTGTTGAGGCCGAGAATGCCCGATTGCTCGAACGGCCCTCTATGTCTCATGCCTCTATGTTTCCTGACATTCCCCGAGAGAGGTACGAGGACTGGATCCTCGTTTAGGCCCGATTAGGCGTGATCCGTGAGTTGAACAAGACGGGTTTGTCTTTGAGACGGCCATTGAGGAGGTTCGAGTCAAAGCTCATGAGGCCCGGCTCGCCTGTGATTATGATCCCGCCATACCTTAGCCCGATTCTAAGAAAGACGATGAGGGAGGTGTGGGCCAGCTTACGGATATCGCTTGGTATGACTCTCCTTATGGTCGAGGGGGGAAAGGAGAGGATGGTGGAGATCAGGGTGGCGACGACCATTGAGTGTTTATCTTTGTTTTTTGTTTTTGTTCAACTTTCTTTATATTGTATCTTTTGTTGGCGTCTTTCAACGTCTTTGTAAAACTTTCCTATAAAATACAACAGTTTGTTTTGGTTTTGTACGCACCTTTTTGTCTCTGTCCCTTCTTGATTTTGTGTTTTGTTTCTGTGTTTTCTTCAATGTTATCTTCTACCCGAGTTTAGGCCTAGGGCCGATAAGTTTTGTTCGAATGGATAGAACATACCATTGAGTTAGGTCAAGGCCGAGGGCCGATAAGTGTAGTTCGAGCTGGTGGAACTTACCTTTCATTAAGTCATGGCCTAGGGCTAATAAGAGTTGTTCGAGCTGGTCGAACTTATCTTCTATTAAGTCGTGGCCAGGGGCCGATAGGTATTGTTCGTGTTGATCAATTGTACCATATTGTTAAGTTGTAGCCGTGGTCCAATAGGAGTTGTTAGAATTGGTAGAACTTACCTTTCATTAAGTCATGGTCAAGGGCCAATAGGTGTTATTCGGGTTGATCGAACGTACTGTTTTGGTAAGTTGTGGTCGTGGGCCGATAGGAGTTGTTCGAACTGGTTGAACTTATCTTTGACGAGAGCAGTTTCAATGAACGTGTATCTTATTTACTTTAATATCATTGCTTCGTTTACATTATTTTGCCCTTAGGAAATGTTTGGAGAAAATTACAAGTTTTGGGTGTTGGCTGACATTCTAGTCCCAGTCCTAGTATATCTAGTCCCTTCATTGTTCGACTTGGAGATTCTTGAGAAGTTGGGAAATGAAAAAGTTTATGAAGGACTTGGTGACAAAGAAGCAGTTGATGAATTATGAAATTATCAAGGTCACTCATCATGTGAGTGCTATTGTGCATTCGATGGCTCCAAAATTGAAAGATCCCGGTGCTTTCACAATCCCTTGTACCATTGGAAGTGCCGAGTTTCCTAAAGCTCATTGTGATCTTTGGGAAAGTATAAATTTGATGCCCTATTCAGTTTTCAAGACTTTGGGAATTAGGAAACCAAGACTCACATCTATGAGATTACAAATGGCCGATCGTACAATGAAGAGACCGTTGGGAGTGATTGAAGATGTATTGGTTCGTGTTGATAAGTTCATTCTTCCGGCGGATTTTGTTATTCTTGATTGTGAAGTGGACTATATGGTGCTGATTATTCATGGAAGACCTTTCCTTGCTACGGGGAAGGCTCTTGTTGATGTGGAAGCCAGAGAACTCACTTTCCGGGTAGGTGATGAAAAGGTGGTGTTTCACGTGTACAAATCTATGCGGCAAACAAATTGCAATGAAGTGTGTTCTTTCGTGGACTTGGTGACCGATGTGATTATTTATGATACAAGTACCACGATTAATGTGGGTGAAATGTTGGAGGCCGTCTTGCTCAAATTTGACGATGAAGAGAAGGATGGCTTCGTGGAATGTGTAAATTCTTTGCAAGGAATGGGGTCGTACAACTATGCACCCCGGAAACTTTCTTTGGATATTGAGAATAGGAAAACTCCTCCTACAAAGCCTTCAATTGAAGAGCCTCCTACATTGGAGTTGAAGCCATTGCCTCCACATCTTAGGTATGAATTTCATGGCCCTTGTTCTACTTTACTGGTTACTCTTTCCTCTTATTTGACTAACGTACAGTTTGACTCCACATTGGCGGTGCTCCACAAGAGGAGGAGAGCCGTTGGATGGACTTTGGCAGATATTAGGGGAACAAGCCCCGCATTTTGCATGCACAAGATTAACTTGGAGAAAGATGCCAAACCATCTATTGAACATCAAAGGAGACTCAACGAAGCTATGCAAGACGTGGTCAAAAAGGATATTATCAAATGGGTGGACGTCGGAGTTATCTACCCCATTTCCGATAGTTCGTGGACTTCTCCGGTGCAATGTGTCCCAAAGAAAAGGGGCATGACAGTGGTCACCAATGACAAGAATGAGTTGATTCCCACAAGAACGGTGACCGGGTGGAGAGTGTGAATGGACTATCGCAGGCTTAACAAAGTCGCGAGGAAGGATCATTTTCCACTTCCCTTCCTTGATCAAATGCTTGATAGGTTGGCCGGCCGTGCTTTCTATTGCTTTTTATTGCTTTCTAGATGGATATTCGGGTTACAACTGAATCCTTATTGCCTCGTAAGATCAAGAGAAAATAACTTTCACCTGTCCTTATGGCACTTTCGCTTTCAAGCGGATGCCATTTGGCTTATACGATGCACCGATGACTTTTCAAAGGTGTATGATGGCGATCTTTATGGATATGGTAGAGGACTACCTTGAAGTCTTCATGGATGACTTCTCAATAGTCGGGGATTCCTTTGATGATTGTTTGGCAAATTTGGATAGAGTATTGGCCAGGTATGAAGAAAAAAACTTGGTGTTGATTTGGGAGAAATGCCATTATATTATCGAGGAAGGCATTGTCCTTGGCCACAAGATTTCAAAGAATGGCATAGAGGTCGACAAGGTGAAGATAGAGGTGATGTCTAAACTTCCACCTCCAACTTCGGTGAAAGGCGTGCGAAGGTTTTTGTGTCACGCGAGATTCTATCGGTGCTTCATAAAGGATTTTTCTAAAGTGGTGAACCCATTGTGCAAGCTCTTAGAGAAAGCTACTAAGTTTAACTTCAATGATAATTGCATGGGAGCCTTTGAATTGCTAAAGTTCAAGTTGACAACCACTCTCATTATCAACGCTCATAATTGGAGTTTTTCTTTTGAGCTCATGTGCGATACTAGTGATGTAGCGGTTGGGGAAGTCCTGTCTGTCTACTATGCTATCAACAAGAAGTTTCATCCTATCTACTATGCTAGTAAGACCATGAATGATACCATTAATTACACCGTTACAGAGATAGAGATCCTTGCCATTCTGTTTGCAATTGAGAAGTTTCGCCCGTACTTGATGGGTGAAAAGGTTATTGTTCATACGGATCATGCGGCACTTCGCTATCTTATGAGCAAGAAAGATTCAAAAGCTCTGTTGATGAGATGGGTGCTATTGTTGCAATAGTTTGATATTTACATCCAAGATAAAAAATGGAGTGAAAATCAAGTGGCGGACCACTTGTATCGTTTGGAGGAGGATGGGAGGCCGCATGATGGCCTTGAAATCAATGAATCCTTTCCCAACGAGCAACTCTTGGCTATTTCAATGAAGGAGGTTCCATCGTTTGCGGATCTAGCAAACATCCTTGTGTGCGGAATCATCCCGGATGAGTTCTCTTCAAATCAAAGGAAGAAGCTCAAGTGATATGGTCAAGATTATTATTGGGATGAGCAATACCTTTTCCATATTTGTACGGATAGGGTAATTAGAAGATGTGTACTGGACGAAGAGCAAAATGTTATTCTTGAGGCTTGCCATTCTTCGCCTTATGGTGATTACCACGGCGGAGCAAGAACGGCAACCAAAGTGCTAAGTTGTGATTTCTATTGGCCCACTCTTTCTAAAGATATAAGTAATATGGTTAAAAGATGTAATGAATGCCAACGGTCCAGTGGAATCTCGAAGAAGAATGAAATGCCTCGCACTATCATTTTGGGGATTGAAATCTTTGATGTGTGGGGTATTGACTTCATGGGTCTTTTTGTGAGTTCTTGTGGAAATATCTACATCTTGGTCGCGGTTGATTATGTGTCTAAATGGGTTGAGACCATTGCTCTACCCAACAATGAAGCGAGAAGTGTGGTGGGGTTCTTGAAGAAGAATAGTTTCACAAGTTTTGGTACTCCACGGGCTATCATAAGCGACGGGGGGTCGCATTTTTGCAACAAGACTTTTGACACTTTGCTTGGCAAGTATGGTGTCACTCATAAAGTTACGACTCCCTATGATACACAAGCTAGCGGTCAAGTGGATGTTTCTAACCGTGTGATAAAGAGTATTTTGTCCAAAACAGTGAATGCTAACTGGACGGATTGGTCAAAGAAGCTTGATGATGCACTATGGACTTATCGAATTGCTTTTAAAACTCCTATCAGGATGTCTCCATACCAGTTGGTGTTTGGCAAAGCTTTTCATCTTCAGGTAGAACTTAAGCACAAAGCTATGTGGGCTATAAAGAAGTTGAATCTTGATTAGGATGCAGCCGCTAACTTATAGGTTGCACACTTGAATGAATTGGATGAGTTCCGGTACCATGCATATGCAAGTTCGTCCTTGTACAAAGAGAATATGAAGTACCTTCATGATAAATACATTTGGAACATGGAGTTCAAAGTGGGCGATCTTGTTTTGTTGTTCAACTCATGGTTGAAGATGTTTCCCGGAAAGCTGAAATCTAAGTGTAGTGGTCCCTTTGAAGTTATGGGTGTGACACCTTTTGGTGCTATGGACTTGAAGAAGAAAAATGACGAGGTATTCCGAGTAAATGGTCACCGGGTGAAGCACTATTTGGGAAACGTTTATGATGGCCACGTGGTGGCAGTTATTCATTTGAAATAATGGTAATCTGCATCGTGTCGCGACGTTAAATTAGGCGCTTATTGGGAGGCAACCCATGTTTCTGCTTCTTTTCTTTTCTTCTTTTGTAGATAGGTATTATTTTTGTGCTAACTGGATTTGAAGTGTATTGAAGGGATGAGTGTACTTTATAGGAACTGTGCTCAGAAAATTGGCAAAGTATGAAAAGAAGTGCGGACCGCATGTATATTATGAGGACCACACAATTGTGATTGCTACAGCAAAAGGGAACTGCGGCCTCACAATTGTAGTGCGGACCGCACAAATTAGAAAGAGAAAATGCAAACTCTCTAAAGTTTGGTTTGTCACAAAAATGGCCAAAGTGCGGCCGCACACCAAAATGTGCGGTCCGCAACAAAAATTTGTGATCTCACCATAAATTCTACGGACCGCAGATCAGCAAGGGCTTTTGAGCCCCAGGTAACAGAGTGCAGACTGCAGAAGGAATTCTCTGATTAACTTTAGGGCTACTGTACATTTTTTCCCTCTCTGAGCACTCAAAGATCTAAAACATTGAAAGCATCTGCTAAATCATCTTCCACATACAATCAATATCTGTGATCACTCGTTTGCACTACTTAATATTTGGTATGCTTTAATTTCTCATAGAATATTTTTTAATTTTTAGTTTAATTTATAATTTGTTAGGTAGTTTTAGGCCATTTGTCAGTAGATTTAAATTTTACAAGCATGTGGGGTTTAAACTGTATTGGGTCAACTGATAATTGCTCTATGGGGAATGGGTAACTTGATTTTCATGATTAATTGTAATACTATGTCAAATCTGTAAAAATATTTTTAACCCTATAAATTCTGTTCGTAAATGTTTTGGAATCTGCGGCCGCACAAGAAATTGTGCGGTTCACAGAAGTTGAGATTAAGGCACATTGGTCAAGCATGATTTTGCGGCCGCACTGAAAATTGTGCGGACCACAGAAATTCGATTGCGTCCGTAGAAAAGTGAGTGCAGCCGCAAAACAGTCTCTCTCTTCAGAGAGTTGGAATTTTGGTGAATCTTATGTGCGGCCGCAATAAAAAATGTGCAGACCGCACTCCAGTTCTGCGGTTACACTAATAATTGTGCAGACCGCAGATCCAATTCTTCAGCCGCAAGAAGTAATTGTGCGGTCCGCAATGCCCTGCCTACTGCTTGCTGCCATACTTATAATTTTGTGGGACGCACTCCCCTACCCTGCAACCATGTTTTACACTGTGTGTTCACTGTCTATCTGGTGTGTTCTTGTATGTTACACTTGAATTAAAACTGACATCTACTGTTTCTTGTTACAGAAAATGGTTAGATCTTGAGGCCGAGGAGATACTTCAAAGGGGAGGAGTGAACCTTCCAAAGGCCGAGGAAAAAGTACTTTAGCCCTCGCCATCCAAAAGATAATCGGAAAGAAGCCTACAGTCGATCGAGGAAGAAATACGGAGCCCTCCGAATCTAGTTCTTATGCCCTATCTAGGGAAGCATCGGAGGGCAACTCAGTTCAATAGCAGTCGGCTGTCCAATCAAAGCCACCGGGAAGGTATCAACTCCGGGACGAGCCTTTCTCCTCACATAGCACCTTCGAGGGTTCGAAGAGTGCCAGTCAAGCTTCAGAGCCCTCCTCTACACCCGTACCTGAGGTACATACAAATGATGATATTCAGGATGATGTCTGAGGGGGAGATACCTCAGTTTCCGGCCTTGAAAGTTCGAAGATGAAACAAGTCTGGGAGGACTAGTTCGCCATTCTAGCTGCTTTCACTAGCTTCTATGGATGGTGGCCGGTGAGATCTCTCACTCTTGAGCAACAATTCCAACTAAAAGACCTTAACAAGTACAATCTAGCTATCTTGAGAGAGTTCAAAGAACGGAAGGGGTGGATGTGGTTCACCCAGAGTGTAAAGGACACCAAGGAGTATTTGGTCCTGGAGTTCTACGCCAATGTGGCACACATAAAGAAAGGGACCAAAGTGAGGAATTTGAAGGTGCGATTTGAACAGCACACACATAACTCCTACTTGGGGTTTGAGGATGTTGAGCCTGCACAGTACTTGGAGAAGCTGGCGATAGGTGATGCATCTCGCCTATGGCTAGCTGAGATTCTTGCAGCCCCTGGGCCACCACCACCATGGATCACAACAGGGGTTCCTATTCAACGGAACACCCTAAACTTTGAGGCGAAGGGATGCCAGACCTTTGTATGCAGCAGACTAGACCCGTGCTAGAATGAAACAAACCTACCCATTCTGTGGGAAGTTCTAGTCACCTCCATCATGGCTGGGTACACGATCAATGTGGGTGTCATGATGTCGACCAAAATGTCTGTGGTCGCCAGTCAAGTTGATACCTCCTGCCCGTATCCCAACACCATCACTGAGTACCTTACGGATGCACGGGTGGAGCCAAGAGATTTTGATACGAAGGTTTGGGCTAAGAAGCCTATCTCATGGTATTCTCTGATGGATGTGCACAAGCTTAACAGAAAGGGTTAGACGACTACCACCATAGGCCAGTCTCATGAGCCATGGGTGGTAGTTGTAGAGATAGCCTATATGCCATCCACTTCAGCAGAGCCTTCAATCAGTGCAGCTACCATGCCCCCACCTTCAGCCTCAGTGCCTTCCACCTCGGCTTTGAAGCCGGTACCGATGCCCACTGCTCCATTGACTGCCCTGCAAGTCTCCCAAACACTGGCGAGCCTCAACAACTAGATGGAGAGAGCTACTGCAAAGTTGTCAGACACATCCAATAATTTTGCAGCACAGTCATCCATTCCGGCACCCCAGATGCCCCCCCATAGTTGAAGAAACCTTGAAGAAGCTTCTGGAAAATCAGAACAAAATAATGGCCACTATAGTGTAGCATGGGTCAGTGATAGAAGAGCTGGGAAAAGAAGTGAAGAAGATGCGGAAGTCCCAGGCCTCCAAGAAGTCAGTGGACAAGGTCCGGCGATAGTTTACCAAGATTGCAGTAGACGGAGATATTTCATTTGATATGCTGATAGACCCGCACCACCTAGGCCCAGATCCTATAGCACCTACAGCACCAGCTGGCCAGTCTGAGGAGCCAGACACTGCTGCTAACACTGTCGAGGCAGTACGTTAGATGTTCACCAACCCAACCACTCCTAGACTTGAGGATGATGACAATGCTTATTTTTATTCCGTGGGGTGGGGGGTGGGGAGGGGTGGAGTTTATTTTTATTCGGGTGCTTTTTCCCAACAATGGATGGCGTGACAACCTTCTTTGGAGATTGAGTCTGTTTTTGGTGTTTAGGTAATAATAGTAGTAGTAATGAATAAAAAGACCTAATTGAGTCATGCTCGAAGAGTCAAACATGCTTCACTTGGTACCAACACACTTAACTATGCACTTATGTTTTAAAACAAGGTTTTTGGAAAGAAGTAACTCTAGTTAGTGACATTGTGACTCGTGTGTTGACATAGGCAACCATCGAGTGGTTTAATCGAACCATAGTGATTTTCAATCTTGAATATGGTCGTTGTGGGCCCTCGACTCTATCCTCTTTAACAATCCGGTTGCGTGAGAGGTGAGATGTTTTTGTTGAATGTCCAAGTACCCGTGCGAATGGTCTAGAACTTGCCCCGAATATATTTCAAGGCGAAATCTTAAGTTTTGGTTGGCTTGAGAAGTGATTATAGGCTCTCCTTGACCCGTTTGATGTTTTCCATTGCCCACCAAAGTTGTTATCCCTAGTAAACCCATTTGAGCCTCGAACCTTTCTCATGTGATAACTATGTTACAAGCCTTTACTCGTTTGGTCGTGACCCTCTCTTGGCACCCGAGCTTTCCTTAACATTCCTGTGAAATAATTGGATAAAAACATACATTTGGGGGAGAGATGAGGAACTTGAAAGTGGTATCAAGGCACAAGAAGAGAAAAGAAATGAAGAGAAGGAAAGAACAAAAAGAAAAATATAAAAAGAAAGTGAATAAATTGAAGAGTTGAAGGGTTTCAAAGAAAAATAATGATGCAAAGCATGGAGAAATCAAAGAGGGAGAAAATGAATGTCATGATCAAGAAAGAGTGATGTTAAGTCTCTCTAGTTCCCCCAAGAAAAAGAAAACGCCTTAAAGAATTGGCAAAGCATGAGCCGAGAACAGAAAATGGAGTGCTCTAACAAAGATGACCCGTTCTATCATAAGCATATCCAACCTTAGTCCAAAAGCCTTCATTGCATTATTAAAAAGCCCTACGCGATTTCAAGCTGAGTGAGCTTACATTAGTGGTGATCTACATGAGGGGCAAGCCTATGGTACTTAAAGCCGTACTTGCGATATTCTTTTGAGAGAGATGAGCGAGACTTTTGCAAATCTTGAATTGAGTGCTAAAATTCTTAAGGAGATAGGCAAATGGAGAGTAGAGTAGAAGGTGTTTGGGATCCACAATGACCCACATGAAAGAGCAAGCTTCCTTGATAAATAAAGTCAACTCTTGATGCTCAAGTGTCATATTAGAACTATGTGTATAAAAGTTTAACTTGTTGCCTTGTTGATAATTCATAAGTGGTGTGGGTAATTGTTGGTCCCAGTTGATGTGTGAATGACTCACCTTTGATTAGATGGAATGGTCCTTAACTTGTGGAGGTGGGAACTAATTTATTTTCTTGAGAAAAAGCAAAAACTTAAGTTTGGGGGAGTTGAAAAGTGGGGATTTTGACTACTTATTAGAGTCTTTTAGCTTTTGTTTTAGTCCAAAATCGTTTAATTGTGTTCCCGAAAGCTGATTAAATGTACTTAATTGCAGGAATATTGGAAGATGAACTCCCGAGATGAAATCCAACTCAAAAAGGAATAATCTGAACTCAAGGACATAAAAGGCACAAAAGCTCAAAAGTGCAGACCGCATAATATCATCTGCGGCCGCAAATTATGAAGGAAAAGTCAGCAGAGTTTGGTGCAAAGTGCAGTCCGCACATAAATTGTGCGACCGCAAAATCTGGGCCAAGAGCAAAGTTTAGAGAATGTGCTTTTCAAGTCCCTCAAATATGCAGACCATACAAGAATTGTACGGCCGCAGAAGAAGTGCTAAGCAGCCGCAAAAGTAAAAGCACAGACCGCGGAAGATCAAGTGCGGCCGCACATGTAAAATTATGGACCGCAGAAAGAGTGTCATGCTGCTGCATATCAGAATTATGCGGCCACAGACTTCCAGTCCTGATAAGCTGAAGAAAGGTGCGGATCGCACATGGAATTATGTGGCCGCAGAACGTCCCAAAGGGTATTTTTGTCCGAAATTTCTAGCCCTGTATAAATAGATGAGTTTCACAATTTTAGATCAACTTTTGACATCAGTTGCTACAGTAGCCTTTTCCTTTTACTTCTTTTACTAGTTTTTCAAATTTTGAGCTATTTTAACATAGATTTCGTCATTTTAATCTTGCAATATGAGTCCAATTATCATTTCTTTTTCTATTTCATCAATTGAAAGCATGAGTAGCTAGATATTTACTAGGGTTGTGACCCAACCCTAGTGTGTAAATTTAATGGGTGTTTAATTTAATTCTTGTTTATGATTGGGTGTTTATTATTTAGCCTTGTTTATGCTTTAAATTGTGTAATTAATGGTTGCAAACATTAGTTCATGCCTAATTAACTTAGTCTCTACTTGAGAAAGAGAGACTTAGTCTAGGAAAACTTCACAAACAAGAAATTGGGTCAATCGAGAGAGAGATTGATAATCCCAATTAAAGGGTTCAACCTAGAGATAGTAATAACACGACTTGAGCTTTTATCAACCGTTTTGTTCAATTCTCATTTGGACTTGAGAAAGCTAAATTGGGAAAAATAACTCTCTAACCGAGAGGTATTGAGTGGGTAATTGAGTGTTGATAGCTATAACACACCGCGATCAATAAAATAGGCATTAAGGTTTATATCCCATTAGGCAAACACCTAGGTGATGGTCATAGCCCTAGGCTTTTACAAAACTTGAAAAACAACAAAAATATTCTCTTAGTTTTATTTCTAAGCTTGCAATCTTAGATTTAAATTAGACTTAGAAACAACCTAATTTTTTGAAAGTGTAAATTTAGATAGTCAAATTCATACACTACAATATATATATATATTACTAACTTCCATATATAGCTCCCTGCAGAATTCGACCCCGACTCTTGTTGGGTACTATTATTACATCGACCGTTTCATAATCATGAATTAAGGTGTGAAATTATACAAGATCAGGTACTTTATCTCGGCGTCGACAAGTTTTTTACTGATATAATAAATTTGAGATTGCGTATCTTTGTATTCTCAAACCAGGACTGCTCTTACTGCTACTTCTGAGATGGCAAGGTAAACGAGAAGGCCCTCCACAAGCTCGGGCTTTGAGAGCAAGGGTGGTGATGACAAGTACTCCTTAAGTTCTTTCAATGCTTGTACGCATTCCGGTGTCCACTCTGGGTCGTTATCCTTTTTGAGTACATTGCAAAATCTATGACACCTGTCGGACGACCGCGAGATGAATCTGGATAGGGCGGCAATTTAACTGGTCAGTATCTGGACTTGTTTCTTAGTGGTCAAATGTTCTCCCATCGATAACCTTAATTTGATCTAGGTTGACCTCAATTCCTCACTGTGATATAAAAAAGCCGAAAAGTTTCCCTAAGGCTAAATCGAACGCGCATTTCTCGGGGTTTAGTTTTTTTTTCGTATTTTCTCAGTATGTCGAATGCTTCCTTTAGATGGTCGATATGATCCTTGGCTTTCACGGACTTGACCAACATGTCGTCGATGTATACATCCATGGTTTTGCCGAGCTGATCTTTGAACTTCTTCGTGACCAACCTTTGATAGGTAGCCCCTGCGTTCTTCAACCTAAATAACATAACCCTAAAACAATATGTTCCCCTATGGGTGATGAACGTAGTCTTCTCTTGGTCTTCCTCTTCCATGAGTATTTGGTTGTATCCTGAGTAGGCACCCAAAAAACTTGACAGCTCATGTCTTGCTACTGCGTTGATGTGTTGGTCGATGTGTGGCAATGAGAATGAATCTTTTGGGCATGCTTTGTTTAGGTCGGTGAAGTCCACACACATTCTCCATTTCCTATTTTTGTTTTTTGACAATTACTACATTGGCGATCCACTTAGGGTACTTTGACTCCCTGATAGAGCCATTAGCCAATAAATATTTTACTTCTTCGTGGATGGCCTAGTTGATCATGGGGTTGAACTTCTGTTGGACCTGCCTCACTGAGGGTGGTAGGGGTTGACATTCAGCATGTGCATGGCAATTTCCTTTGGGATGCCTGGAATATTTGCAGGCTAAAGGCAAATAAATCCACATTAGTTATTAGGAATTAACTAAATTTACCTGAGTTTTGGAGTTTGCAGCCGATATAGGCTTTTTGCTGGGGTTGCTATGATCTAGCTGGACGGGATTGAGGTTTTCTATGGTTGATCCTATAGTATCGTCCATCCGAGGGTCCATAATGACTTCATTGGCTTCAACCTCTAGTGACCTTGACCCTGCTGATTCATATGCTTCTTTTTCCTTTTCTTTCTTTTGTAGAGTTGTTGTGCCGTCCATGGCGATTCGATAGCATTCCCGGGATGTATGTCGTTCCCTTAGTATGCTGCATATGCCCCAGGGTGTTGGGAATTTAATCACCTGGTATAAGCTGGAGGGGACGACTCTTATAGGATGTATATGTGGTCGTCCCACGATAGCGTTGTATGCGGTGTCCTGGTCCATGATATGGAATGTTGTTTCCAGAGTCACCCCAACAACGAGGACAGGGAGCGTAATCCCTCCCAAAGTCCGTTCAACTGTATTATTAAAGCCGATTAGTGTAATGCAGCGTGACACTATCATATCCTCGAGTCTCATCTGTGGGAGGACTCGGGGATAAATGATGCATGCCCCACTTCCTTCATCTACCATAATTCTCCTAACAGAGTATCTAAAATTCATAAAGTAATGAAAAATGCATCGTTGTGAGGGAAAGTCAAACCATCAGCATCTAACTAATCGAAGGTGATACTTTCTTCGAGTCCGTCATACCGTTTATGGGTGATCGATCTTTTGCATTTGTGGTTGGTGCTGAATCTGATGTTGTTGATAGAGGCGTCGTCGCTGCCACCAATAATCATGTTGATGGTACGAGCTGGCGAAGGTGGCTTTGGTAGGCCTAGGCGTTCTCGATCCCTTGCTAAAGTATTCCTGCCTTTGTCTCTAAGTATTTCCTTGAGACGTCCTTGGTGTAGCAAGTTTACTACTTATAGTTTTAGAGCGATGCAATCCTCCATTTTGTGTCCATATTCTTGGTGGAACTCGCAGAGGGCGTCAGACTTCCTAGTACTTAAATTGAACCTCATCTTTGGTGGCCATTTTACCTTCGTTCCGAGCTTCTCAAGAGCGTAGATCACCTCTGTATGTGACATACAAAAGTTGTGAGCAAATACTAAGGGAGGCATACCTCGATCATTCCTGTGGGTTCTGGACCTCAGCCTAGAGGGGCCATCTTCATAACGGGAGGGGTAGACGGGTGCCCTGACATAGGGTTGATGTAGTTCCCTGCCTGGTCTCCATACAAGATGATCTTTCCATATATTGTCCCTATGTTCCTTTTTGGGCTCAGATTGTACCGACGTAAGTCGTCGAGCTGCCCCGTTGAGGTCGTCATCGTCTGCTCTGACCTTGGCACAGTAGGCATCGTGGATTTCATCCCAAGTGGCCGGTGGGTACTTCATTAACCGACTCAGTTGCTTTCTAGTCGCCCTCGAACCCTCTCTACTAAACCTGTTTTGAAAGGCTACCACGACCATCCCTTCAGAGACATTTGGTAAGGTCATCCTCACTCTGTTGAATCATGTGAAGAAGTTCCTCAGTCCCTCTCCCGGGGATTGCCTAATGGCGAAGACGTTGTTTACCCTTGTTTTAGCTTTCTTGGCCCTGGCATGCGCCGTTACGCACTTATCAGCCATCTCTTTGAATGTTTCTATGGAATGAGCTAGCAACTGTGAATACCACGTCAACACCCATCTAGTGAGAGTTCACCAAATATTTTCAGCAATATGGAGGACACCTGCTCTTTGGTGAGGTTGTTGCCTTTCGCGCGGTAACGTAGTGAGTTACATGATCTTCGAGATCGATCATCCTATCATAGATTCTGAGATATGGGGGCATCTTGAAGGTTTTTGGTATAGCGTGTGGGGCTGCTTCTTCGTTGTACGACTGTTCCACAAACCTGCCGGTGTCTCTTTTTGGTAATAATTTAGGTGCACATGGGATTTTATCTACTCGTTCCTGGTGATCTTTTATGTGTTTCTTGAGTGTCATGTTCTCGTTTTTTATTTCTTCCATTCTTTTCAACACGGTGGCGAGGATTCTATCACCTGTACTGTCAGTGATCGTGTAAATATTACTTGATGTTGGAGGGTTTGGTTGGTCATTATGTTCATTCCCGCACTGTGCTGCATGGACTCTCGTGGTTTCTGTAGTCGTACACGGGGCATGTTTATTGATCAAGCTGACTAGAGTGTCGGTCAGCCACGCTTCGAGGAGCATTTTTACAGCGGATGGTGCCCCTTCTCATGTTGATGTAGAGGCTCCTTTCCCTGTCTGTTTGGTTGTGATGCAGAAAGGTGTAGGCAACTTCTCTCATCTGGGGGAGGCCGTGGGTGTCACCTCCTCATCTTGGGTGTCATACTCTTCGTTGATGGCACTTATTGAGTGTTTGTTTTGTATAAACAGAGAAAAAATATAATCTTTTATGGTTTGTTAGATTAGCCGGCCACATGAGTTATAGATCCAATGTAAACTAAAAACTTGACAGAGCAATTCCCACAGACAGTGCCAAACTGCATGATCCAAAATTTAGATCTTGGTTTATACAATCAAATTTATAATGAAATAAGGTTAATCTTAGTCAATATTAATATTCAAAGGATAGCTCAAGTGTATTTATTGAAGATACCCAACGTTAACTGTTGAATAGCGACAAATGATAGCAATAATGGTATGATGAATGATTCAAGAATATGGAAGATATCAATAAATAACAATGAATGACATTTACGTAAGTAAATGAATAGAAGTCACCCGATAAAAGGTGAGACTCTCCAATAATTTTTCAGACAATGATGGATAATGATAAGCCTTTTGATATTCGGATCCTTCTTGGATCCGGAAAGAAAATATCGATAATGATGTAAAAAGGTGAACTTTGTATATATATGATAAAAAGAAAATCTTCAGAGAATGTCAATGTGTTGTTCTTTACAATCAATGTCCCCCCTCCACATAACTATATATCTCTCTATTTATAAGGGTACATGTGCCACAAAATCTTAGATAGTACAACTGAGAAGAATATTCACTAAAATATTCTCTAGGCAATAGTAATCCTAGAACTAGACGTTACTGCTTTCCGAAAAGGAGTGCTCGTCCTCGTCCTATGTGGAATCACTTTGACCTCGTCTATGAGGCGTTGTCTTCCAGTGACGTCGATCCTTTGAAGCCAGGTCATTATATCCTATTTATGACACATGGAAGCATCCGAAGGCTTCCTTGATGTCGACATGGTCCACATATAACATGATATTGTTTGCGCATACAAGTATATGTACATTAGGTTAGGATTTTGCTTTGATTCTCTTTTGGAATTACTAATGAATAAGTTTGTCTGGATGAAGAAAGAATGAAAATCAACACAAGTATGTTCCTTCTCGTATTAGATAGAGCTCTTAGTCAAATTCCAATAAGCTATACCAACTTATGATCATGCCCATTAGTCATTGTTGTCTTAGGACCAACAAACACATTCACAATGACAAGGAAGTACAGAGTTCAAAGAGCGAACTTTATCCCGCAACTGTTTGATTTTGGTGAGGAAGAAAAATATCATTCTTCATACCTATAGTTTATAAAGTCAAAAAGAAAATAGAAAATTTATATGTTTCTTTTCTTTTTCGTACTTGAGAAAATCAACTACCTCAAAATATATAGACTAACTAATTTGCTGAGCCATCCAATGTGATAAATAACTTAAGCAAACATTACATGTTTAATTATATAGTCATAGTTTGAGCCAAATGTCTTGGGTTTATTTAAATCCACAGAATCTACTCTAAATGCGTCTCCAGCTAAAAGAGCTACGCTCCTTGATGAGTGGTAGGAACGATGCATATGTGCTAGGTCTTGAAAATATGTTTACCCGAAAAATGGATAGAGTTGAATTTGTACGTAGTTCAAAGGATATGTGGCGCAACTTAATACAAATTGTAAGGATAAATAGAAATATAAGTATGAATTGCAAAGAATGCAAAATAGATAAGGTTGTAAAGAAGATGGATTTTAGGACTAAACAAGTGGAATCAATTTAAGAAGCTTGAAAGAATAACTCTTTACTATGGGAGAATATAGTGTTTTGATTACAATGTAAGCATGAAAACTTGCATTTACAAAAATTATAACCATGCCCTTTATAGTAGAGGGATATTGCTTTAAATATAATTAAAAATACTCAGTGGGATACCCACGATAAATCATCTTTCCACAATTCCTGCCAAGATTCTCTCCTCTAGTGGGATTACAACAGTTTTTGTCTGTGAGCTCGATCTTGACTTGAGATCTCGATCTTGTCTTAAGCTCGATTCTGACTCGAGCTCTCGATCTTGGCTTGAGCTCAATTCTGACTCGAGCGCTCGAATTGATTCAGGGTCAATGTTGGTCGGTCCCTGGATCATAAGCTTGACTGCTTTACTTTGCATCATAGTTCGATTTGGATCCAAGCTTGATAATGATATCGAACTCGACACAAATCGGCCCCTCGGATTCGAAGCTTGTTTGTACCATTTTTGGAACCCATCTCTAGGTCTCACTTCGATCGATTATCTTTCGAACTCGATCATACGTACGAAGGTTGAAATCTATTTTGACCGTATACAGATAGTCCCCTTATTTCTCAGGAAGAATGTGGTGAGAAATGATATGATTTTTCAACGACTCGATCTGATTATATGCTGACGTTTTCATCGGGCTTGATCATGACGCACGTGATAGCTGTCCTGTTGATTTAGTCTTTCAAGGTATTTAATGCATATCAGACGGTGGTCGGCCACAGCTGATACTGAACCGCCATTACTTAAACCTATAAATAACCCTTCCTTTTATCATTTACCACTTTTATATCTTCAATCTTCCAAATTTCTCAAGTCCATTTTTGTATTCTCTGGCTTACCCGCAAATCTGTGATTTCTCTTTGCAAAAATCCCCCTTCAATTTTACTAAATCTTTGTCACTTTCATCTATTCCTCACCTTTGAATTCGAAAATGGCGAAAACGTCACAAACCATTCCTCAGAAAGAGAAGGCTTCATCTTTACAGTATGCCGCCGATGAGACACCGGTAGAACCACAGCCTGAGTAGTGCATTCCCGGGGCGTGTGTTCATATTTCTGATTTTAAGGTCGATAAAGGCTCATCGGTCCCTGGCCGATGTGAGCCAGTATCGAGGTACATGTGTTCGATAACCGAGTAGCACGCCAAACAGCTAAAGAAATATTGCAATTGAGATAGAAAAGAAATAATAATTCCTACTTCTGATGAAGATATCACCACTTACGTAAAGGGGTTTTTGAATGTGTATACTTACTCTTTCATGTTAGGTCCCCTCGATTCCGTTATAATTGATTTCTGTCGTCAATACAAGATAAACCTAGGCCAGTTCCATCCTTTTTTTTGGCGGATCATTATCTTGATCCGATACTTTGTGAACAAAATCAAAGGGATGCTATTCACCCTCGACCATCTTATCCGATTATACCGTCCTCGACTTTTTCAAGGAGGGTTAATAAAACTTCAGCGTTGGGCTACCAAGGCTCTATTCTCGAGCATTGACGAGGACACAGATTGGGGCTGGATGGGCAGGTTCGTTTGAGTGAGGACTTCGGACCTGATTTCGACCGAAACGTTGCCCTTTCCCGATGAGTGGAATATGAAACGTAAGTGTGATCCTGTTGTTACTTCCATCTATTTTGTTCTTTCATTTCATTTCTCATCGATACTCTTCTTTTTGCGATGCAGCGGTTCCCTGGATGCCCGAAGCGGTTATCGATCTCAAGAACTGGGTACGAGCTCTTGTTTCGACCTCCACATACGTCGAGCACTCATGGCGTGATTTGTCAAAGGGTCGGTGGGAGGCCAAAAATCACGGTAAGCCCCTTTCTCGTACTCTTTGATAATTCGAACGAGATGCCTTCCAAATATCTTAATAAAAGTTTTCATATGCAGGTTTGGGCAAAGATGCGGTTTTGAGGCCCTTGTCCATCGAGGAAGAAACTTTGGCCTCTGTCCCAAAGTAGGTGAAAGAAAATAAAAGGAAAAGATCCTCCATTCCCGAAGATCCAAAACCGAAGAAGAGGACGGCTCGTAAGCCGAACAAGAATGCCATTCCTTTGACCTTAGAATTAGTTCTACGTCTGAGGGATGAAGAAGAGGAAGAAGAAGAGAATGATGGGTCTGCTCTGGCGGCTCGAACAAAGAAGACCACCGATGCTCCACAGGCAGTTGGATCGATGGTGGTTCATAAGGCTCCACTTCGAATTGAGGATATATCGGAGAGAGATTCGGGTAGAGTCCACGAGTTGCTGGAGATCGAAGATGTTTCCCATCAAAGCCGACGAATGGGGGATATGTCTAAAGGGGCTCTTCCCTAATCTCTTCGAACCGAAGAGAATTCCCCAGATAACTTATTTGGGGCAGTAGCAATTGAAGGCTCGCCCACCTTCACTGCCTTTTTTGCACGGGCGATTTGAGAAGTCCAAGCTTTGGTGTCTCTCAAATTAGATAGGCCTCATTACGTATAGGATCCTTTTCGTGACCTGTTTATTGGCGTCAAAAACACTGCTAGTTCAAGTGACACATCGGATCTTTTTCATGGAGTGCAACAGGCTTTGAATCAAGTAGGCCCTAAATAATATGGCGTTACCTTTAAGTTTGCTTTTCTTTTCTGACTTCGTTTCTTCTTGTTTTGCAGGCCGTGGTAGTTCATCGAGAATCATGTTTTCGGTCTCGAATCGAGCTGCGTCGATACGAGGCCGAGCTTCAATGGGTTACGGAGGAGAGGAACTCCTTAAAGATCCTTTTGGGCCAAAGGGGAGAGGAAATAAAAGACCTCCAAGCTGAGTTGGCCAGGGCTCGCCAAGATCAGATTGATCTATCCGAACAGGTAATAATGCTTTTAAAAGCCTATGGGCTTGGAACCGGAATGATGGCTAATCTTTCGGTCTCATATCTGCAGCAAAAAATCGAGATTATCGAAAAACTCTATGAAGAAATTGATGTGATAAGGGCGGAGTCTTTAAAGTAGAAAGAATGAATATACCGCTTCGCTGCAGAGAAAGAAACTGCTCGAGCCCAATTGTCATCGGTCGAAAACCAACTTCAAAAAATGAAGGAGAAAAGCTCGATCCAAGCAAGAGGAATAGAGGAGCTCGAGGCTCGGTTGGCCTCTGTACTTGCCAAGGCCGAATATGACGCCGAAAAGGAAAAGGCCGATGCGGATGCACTCGTGGCCGTCTATCGAGCCGATGCTAAAGCTGCCCAGGTCCAAGCAAGAGAGGCAGCCGAGACCGCCGATACTCGAGCCCATTGGGTCGCTGAACTTGATAAGTGCTGATCTCGGAGGGAGACCCTCGAGGAGATCCATGCTCGAGGTTTCAACCTCGCTGAAGAGATAAAAAGGGCCAAAGAACTCCAAGCCGATGCTGAAGCCTTAGTTTTTGATGACGATGATGGTGACAATGATGATGACGATGCGAGTAAGAGCAGATTCGAGAATGGGGGGGGGGAGCCCGATAGAGAAGAGACCGCTTATGGGGATGACCAGGAAGCTTAGTCCTTAATTTTTACGTTGTAATCAATCATGTAAACAATTTTGTATATAAAAACATCTCCCTTTTTGCCGACTTGCTTCAGTTTTGTTTCCTATCTTGTGAAGACTTTATTCACGCCTTAATCAAATTTGGATTTCGTCCCATCCATAACCGAGCGAGTGCTTACTCAAACTTGAAGTGACTAAGTCCTCAAGCATAATGGTCGAGTGAGTGCTTGCTCGAACTCGAAATAAAAATAACCCGTAGGCTTAGTAGTCGAGTGAATGACTCGAACTTGAAATAATGTAACCCGTAGGTGTAATGGTCGAGTGAGTGCTTGTTCGAACTCGAATTAAAAGTAACGTGTAGGCTTAGTAGTTGAGTGAATGATTCGAACTAGAAATAATATAGCCCATAGGCATAATGGTCGAGTGAGTGCTTGCTTGAACTCGAATTAAAAGTAGCCTGTAGTCTTACTAGTCGAGTGAATGATTCGAACTCAAAATAATATAGCCCGTAGGCGTAATGGTCGAGTGAGTTCTTGCTCGAACTCGAATTAAAAGTAGCATGTAGGCTTAGTAGTCGAGTGAATGATTCAAACTCGAAATAATGTAGCCCGTAGGCGTAATGGTCGAGTGAATGCTTGCTCGAAATTGAATTAAAAGTAGCATGTAGGCTTAGTAGTCAAGTGAATGATTCAAACTTGAAATAATGTAGCCCGTAGGCATAATGGCGAGTGAGTGCTTGCTAGAACTCGAATTAAAAGTAGCCCGTAGGTTTATTAGTCGAGCGAAGGATTCAAACTAGAAATAATATATCCCATAGGCGTAATGGTCGAGTGAGTGCTTGCTCGAACTCGAATTAAAAGTAGCTAGTAGGCTTAGTAGTCGAGTGAATGATTCGAACTTGAAATAATGTAGCCCGTAGTCATAATAGTCGAGTGAGTGCTTGCTCGAACTCGAATTAAAAGTAGCCCGTAGGATCAGTAGTCGAGTGAATGATTCGAACTTGAAATAATGTATCCCGTAGGCGTAATGGCGAGTGAGTGCTTGCTAGAACTCGAATTAAAAGTAGCCTGTAGGCTTAGTAGTCGAGTGAATTATTCGAACTCAAAATAATGTAGCCCGTAGGCATAATGGTCGAGTGAGTGCTCGATCGAACTCAAAAAAGTAGCCCTATGCTTAGTAGTCGAGTGAATGATTTGAACTCGAAATAATGTAGCTCGTAGGCATAATGGTCGAGTGAGTGCTTGCTCGAACTCGAATTAAAAGTAGCCCGTAGGCTTAGTAGTTGAGTGAATTATTGCTCGAACTCGAGTCGGTGTAGCCCTTGCGCTTCGTTGATTTTCGGTTGGCAGTCCCCAATTTAAGGGATATCGGTCGGTCCTTAAGCTTGTTTGCATAATAAATCTCGAAATAGAGGAAATATTTCTTGGATATAAGATGTGGGTAAAGAAGAAAGTTTTCTTTGTAAGTCATTATACATGTGGGTCAACTATATGAGCATGGTTCGTTTTGACCATTTGGCTCTTATAATTTTTTCTATCGGAACCCTGTTGTTTATGAAGTTACTTTCTTGCATCGAGCTTGATATGTTTGAGAGGTAATGCCCCCCAATATTCGAGGTCGATTGTAAAGAGGCCTCGAATACTGTTGAATTGTTCTAAGATAGCACGATCAATGGTTTCCTCATTAAAAACCTTGCCGAAAAACCCATTTGGGATAAAATCGGTCTAGGGAAAAAAGAGTGCAATGCGTGCATTCAGACCTAAAGCTTTGTATTGAAGGATCTATCTTAGCCCCCCAGGGGTTAGTTTTGAAATTCAAACAAATATGGGAGGGTCATACCTTAGTAGTAGTATCATTTTAGATGCGACACATTCCAATTTCTTGATAATTGTTTGCCGTTTATAATTCCGAGCTTGTATGATCCCTTTTTGAAGTTTTCGAGAACCTGATATGGTCCTTCCTAGTTTGGTCCTAGTTTTCCTTCGTTTGGATTTCGGGTATTGAGGGTGACTTTCCTTAGCACTAAGTCCCCGGGCTTATAATGGCGGAGTTTGGTTCTTCGATTATAGTATCTTTCGATTCGTTGCTTTTAGGCGTCCAATTGGACGAGAGCCACTTCTCGTTTTTCGTCCGATAATTCGAGGCTAGTGTTCATGGCCTCGTTATTTGATTCTTCTATTGCATATCAAAATCTGGCACTGGGTTCGCCGACTTCGACTGGTATCAAGGCTTCAGAGCCATATACTAAGGAGAACGGGGTTGCCCCCGTACTAGATTTTGATGTTGTTTGATATCCCCAAAAGACTTCGGGTAGGATTTCTCTCCATTTTCCTTTAGCGTCATTTAGCCTCTTCTTTAGGTTTTGAATGACAGTTTTGTTTGTTGATTCATCCTGTCTGTTCCCTCTAGGGTGATACGGTGTTGATAATATCCTTCTTATTTTGTGGTCTTCGAAGAATTTTGTCACTTTGCCGACGACAAATTGTTTCCCATTGTCATACACTATTACGTCGGGTATCCCGTATCGACATATGATATGATCCCAGATAAAGTCTATAACCTCTTTCTCTCTTACTTTCTCAAACGCATGTGCTTCAATCCATTTAGAGAAACAGTCAGTCATAAATAAAATGAATTTAGCTTTACCTGGGGTCGATGGTAGAGGGCCGACGATATCCATTCCCCATTTCATGAATGTCCATTGGGATAGGACTGAATAAAGTTGCTCTCCGGGTTGATGGATCATTGGTGCAAACCTTTTACATTTGTCATATTTTCGAACAAACTCCTTTGCGTTTTTGCCCACATCGATCCAATAATACCCTGCCCTGATTATCTTTCGGACTCATGAATCGGCACCGGAGTGATTGCCACAAGTGCCCTCATTTACCTCACGTAGGATGTAATTGGTATCTCCTGGGCCTAAGCATACTGCAATGGTCCATTGAATGTCCTCCGGTATAGCATTCCATCCGAAGCTAACGTGAATCGAGCAGCTTTGGCTCGTAGGGCCCTTGAATCTTTAGGGTCTGATGGGAGCTTTCCGTTCTTTAAGTATTCAATAAACTTATTTCTTCAATCCCTGGTTAAGTTCGTAGAATTTATCTCGGCATGACCTTCTTCGATCACGGATCTTGAGAGTGGAACGACAGTCCCCAAGCTCAACTCACCTTCCTCGACCGACGATCCCAAGTTCGCAAGTGCATCAGCCTCACTGTTTTGCTCTCGTGGAACATGCTGTAAAGTCCATTGTTTGAAATGGTTCAAAGTGACATGTAATTTTTCCAAATACCTTTGCATTCTATCTTCTTGAACTTTAAAGGTTTTGTTTACTTGATTTACCACCAGTAAAGAGTCACACTTGGCTTCAATGACTTCTGCTCCCAAGCTGTTAGCTAGCTCGAAACCTACAATCATGGCCTCATACTTGGCCTCGTTGTTAGTCAACCTAGTAGTTTTAATAAATTGCCTAATAGTGTTACCTGTCGGCGTCTTTAAAACTATGCCTAGCCCGGACCCCTTCACGTTCGAATCCCCATCCGTAAAAAGGGTCCATACCCTCGTTGACGTACCCGATTTCAATAAAAGTTCTTTTTTCACTTCAGGTACGAGGGTTGGCATGAAATCGGCCACGGAGTCATCTAAAATTTGAGACTTGATGGCCGTACGGGGTTGATATTCGATATCGTACCCACTGAGTTCGACGGCCCATTTGGCCAATCAGCCTGATAGTTCGGGCCTGTGCAAAAAATTACGAAGAGGGTAAGTGGTTAATACGCATATGGGGTGACACTTAAAGTATGGTCTTAATTTTCTAGAGGTGCTTATTAGTGCAAGTGCCAATTTTTCTAGGTGCGGATATATAGTTTATGCTTCTCCTAAGGTTCGACTTATATAATAAACGAGAAATTTGCGTACCTTGCTCTTCTCTAACTAGGAAACCGCTTACTGCGATTTCGGATACTGCCAAGTACAAGCAAAGTTTTTCGTCTGTTTTTGGAGTATGAAGTAATGGCGGGCTCGATAGATATCGTTTTAATTCCTCTAATGCCTGGTGGTATTCCGGGGTCCAAGCGAAATAGTTCTTCTTTTTGAGTAGAGAGAAAAATTTGTGACTTCGATCTGACGATCTCGAAATGAATCGGCCTAAGGCTGCAATCCGTCCTGTTAGCCTCTGTACGGCTTTCACTCTGTCTACGATGGTGATGTCTTTGATGGCCTTGATTTTATTGGGGTTAATTTCGATTCCCCGATTTGACACCATGAAGCCGAGGAACTTGCCCGAACCGACCCCGCAAGCACATTTTTCGGGGTTGAGCTTCATGTTGTATTTTCTCAAAATCTCAAACGTTTCCTGTAAATGGGTCAAATGGTCCTCTGCGTGCAGGGACTTAACTAACATGTCATCGATATAAACTTTCATTGATTTACCTATTTGTTCTTCCTAGGCATTGGTAAGTAGCTCTTGTATTTTTTAGCCTGAAGGGCATCACATTATAACAATATGTTCCATATTTGGTGACAAATGAAGTCTTTTCCTGGTCTTCCGGGTTCATCTGGATTTGATTATACCCGGAATAGGCATTGAGAAAAGTGAGGATCTCGTGGCCGGCTGTGGCATCGATCATACAATCGATGTTGGATAGCGGAAAGGAGTCTTTGGGGCATGCTTTGTTCAAATCCTTATATTCCACACATATTCTAAGTTTGTTCCCTTTTATAGGCACTACAACTAAATTGGCTAACCAATCGAGATATTTCACCTCCCGAATGGACCCTATCTTGAGACGTTTGATTACCTCGTCCTTTATGAATGCATGCTTTACCTCGGACTAGGGTCTTCTCTTATGCTTCACCGGTCTGAACCTAGGGTCTAAGCTTAGTCGATGCGTCGTTATGTTTGGTAGGATCCCTGTTATATCTAAATGGGACCAGGCAAAGCAATCATTGTTATCGATAAAAAATTGAATAAGTTTCTTCCTGAGTTTGGGGCTTAACCCCGTACCCAGGTATACCTTCCGTTAGGGCCAGTGCTCGACTAGTGTGACTTGCTCCAGTTCCTCAATCGTTGATTTGGTGGCGTCGGAGTCATCGGGAATCACGAAGAATCAAGGGATCCTCTGATCATCATCTTCTTCGATCCTCTGGTTATCAGGTTGGGTCAAAGACGATGTCTGTGATTGCTATTTGGTATATCGTTCCCCTTCTGAGCCCGATCCCTTTACTGGCGAAGGCGAGGATATTGGTTTTGCTTCAGCGAACATTTCTCTTGCGGCTGGTTGTTCTCCGTACACTGTTTTGACTCCTCTTGATATTGGGAATTTGAGGACCTGGTGTAGGGTCGAAGGTACAACTCTCATGTTGTGGATCCATGGCCTTCTGAAAAGGGAGTTGTATCTCATGTCGCCTTCGATTACGAGGAACTTCATTTCCTGGATGGTTCCGGCCACGTTTATTAGTAGAATTATCTTGCCTTTGGTGGTCTCACATGCCATAATGAATCCTTTTAGAACCAGGGTTGCAGGTTCGATCTGGTCCTGCAGGCCGAGCTGTTCTACGACCTTCAATCTGATGATGTTGGCCGAGCTACCTGGATCAATCAGCAAACGCTTAACTTTAGTTTTATTCATGAGTACGGTTATTACCAGTGTATCGTTATGAGGTTGTATGACTACTTCTGCATCTTCATCATTGAAGGACAAAGTTCCTATGGGTGTGTAATCTTGAGTTCGAGATCGTTTTTCTCTCACAATCGATGTCTTAGTGTGTTTAAGCACTGGTCCATGAGAGGTATTGACTCCACCGATGATCATGTGAATGACGTGTTGCGGTTCTTCTTGTTTGTTTTGCTTACCGAAATCCCTGTTTTTAAAATGGTTCTTCGCCCTATCGCTTAAAAATTCTCGAAGGTGCCCTTTGTTGAATAACCGGGCTACTTCCTCTCTTAGTTGCCTGCAATCTTCCGTTCTGTGGCCATGGGTGCCATGATATTCGCACATTTTATTGGGATTCCTCTAGGCAGGATCGGTCTGCATGGGTTGAGGCCATTTAGCATCTTTAATGCGTCCGATAGCCGGATGCATCAATGCTGAAGTTATATTCCGATAACCGAGGTGCTTCCTTAGATCTGGCCGGCCTATCGAACCTACTTATGTTCATCAGCCCCCGGGACCCTTGACCACGATCACTTCTTTTATTATTTTTCCAGAGGTTATGTCTCGATTCATTGACTCTGTGGCTTCCGTTGTACGGTTGGTATCGATCCCCGATTAGACCTTGTTCTCGATCAGTATCCCTTCGAACAACGGGTTCAAACCCCAATTGATCATCTCCGACCCTAATTTTTGATTGGTACTGATTGTGCACGTCGGCCCACGTGATGGCTGGGTATTCGATCAGGCTATGCTTTACCGCTGTGAAGCCATCAAACTTCATTCGTTCAAACCTTGAGTGAAAGCCTGAACAGCCCAATCGTCTGTGACTGGTGGCAAGTCCATTCGTTCCATTTGAAAATGAGATACAAACTCACTCAGCATCTCGTTATCCTTTTGTCTTACCTTGAAGAGGTCTGATTTCCTTGTTGCGACTTTTATGGCGTCAGCATGTGCTTTCACAAAAGAATCTGCTAACATGGCGAACGAGTCGATGGAATTTGGTTTGTAGGTTGTGATACCAAATCATTGCCCCCTTCGAGAGGGTCTCTCCGAATTTTTTTAACAACACAGATTCAATTTCTTCGTCTTCTAAATCATTTCCCTTGATGGCACATGTGTAAGAAGTGACGTGCTCGTTGGGATCGGTCATTCCGTTATATTTGGGAATTTCGGGCATACGGAATATTTTGGGGATTGGTTTCGGGGCTGCGCTCGAGGAAAAAAGTTTTTGCACGAATTGTTTTGAATCTAACCCTTTTATCATTGGCAGAGCTCCCAGGATCTGATCGACCCTAGAGTTATAATTTCTACTTTTTTATCATTGGCTTCGACTCGCTTTGTGAGTTCCTCGAGCAATTTAGCAATCTCGGGAGTAGTCCCCGATTCTTGCTCATTTGACTTCACTATGGCTGGCTCTGTTCTGTGGGTGATTTCTTGAGGTGGATTGGGCTCCGGCCTGCTTTGTAGCTGGGTCTGGCTCTGCAACTGAGTTATTGCTGCCTGTTGGGCTTGCAACATTTCGAAAATCATACGCAAGCTAACGCCGTTTTTCCCGACGTTATGGGTATCTCGAGCTGCAGACTGAGTGCCACCATGGATGCTATTCTCGAGTTCAGCATGTAGGTTCGCCTCAATGGCTACATGCAAATTGATATCTACTAGCGCTTCGATTCGAGCTCCAACGGCGTTTACAAGTGGCCTTTCGGTATTGGGTGTCAAGTTATTGTTCTCATCTTGAAGACCGGCTCCGTTGTCGATTGGTGAAGCCATTTGATTGGTAGTTATTTGTTGCTAATCCGAAATCCAAGATATTTTCGGAACCGAGCGCAAAACACAATAGTGTGTTTCTTCAGATTTGTATCAAATAACCACTGTTATCCCCCCACGGTGGGTGCCAAGCTGTTTACCCGAAAAATGGATAGAGTTGAATTTGTACGTAGTTCTAAGGATATATGGCGCAACTTAATACCAATTGTAAGGATAAATAGAAATATAAGTATGGATTGCAAAGAATGCAAAATAGATAATGTTGTAAAGAAGATAGATTTTAGGACTAAACAAGTGGAATCAATTTAAGAAGCTTGAAAGAATAACTTTTTACTATGGGAGAATATAGTGTTTTGATTGTAATGTAACCATGAAAACTTGTCTTTACAGAAATGATAATCATGCCCTTTATAGTAGAGGGATCTTGCTTTAAACATAATTAAAAATACTCAGTGGGAGACCCACGATAAATCAGTTTTTTTACAATTCCTGCCAAGATTCTCTCCTCTAGTGGGATTGCAACGGCTTTTGTCTGTGAGCTCGATCTTGACTCGAGCTCTCGATCTTGGCTTGAGCTCGATTCTGACTCGAGCTCTCGAATTGATTCGGGGTCAATGTTGGTCGGTCCCTGGATCATAAGTTTGATAGCTTTACTTTGCATCATAGTTCGAGTTGGATCCGAGCTTGATAATGATATCGAATTCGATATTGATCGGCCCCTCGGATTCCAAGCTTGTTTGTACCATCTTCGGAACCCATCTCGAGGTCTCACTTCGATCGATTATCTTTCGAACTCGATCAAACGTACGAAGGCCGAAATCTATTTCGACCGTATACAAAATATAATCTAGTCATGGAAGATCAAAGTGTTACAATTATATTTTAGCGGGAAAAATAGGACAGAATCTGAAGAGAAGCTAAAAGATGATCCACTTTTGCCACTTCATGCAATTGACAACATGTTTGACTTGTGTTTGCCAAAAGGAGTGGATCATGATCATGAATGTTGCAACTCATGTACTACTGGAGGGTTAGGCTGTTACTAAATGAAATATAAGCTTTTCTTCTTCTGAAATTAACACGCAAAAGCAAGATTATATCTGTAACATCAGAGACAAAACATAGATAATGAGTTTACTTGGAAGTAAATAATACTCAAGGCTGATGGTGGTCTTTATATAGACATCGAAGACCATGTACAGTGCATACCTGCCCACTAACACAACAAATCCATTAAGTATAAAACTGGAAATAACTTGTGCTAGCTTTCACTGACCACTAAGAATAATACTGACATTATATGCTAAGAACCAGGTAACTAACTAAGTAACAAGAAAAAAACTAGACTAACAACTAAAGACCTAGCAATAAACTGAAAAGCAAAGAGCTGAAGTTGATTTTTTAACACTCCCCCTCAACTCGAGTTTCTTTCCTTTCTATGATGCTGAGTTGACGATAGAAATTTCTAATCGTAGTGCTGCTTAATCTTTTTGTGAGCACATCTACAACTTGATTTTCTGTTTTGATCACCTGCACCATTTCTACTGCTTCTTCAAAAACCTTTTCTCGAGGAAAATGGTAATGTAGCTCCACATACTTAGTGCTAGCATGAAACACTGGATTCCCCACCAAGCGTGTCGCCAAATAGTTGTCACAATACAAAAGAATGGCATACTTCATTGGCTGATGCAAATCCTTCAGTAATTGTATAAGCCAAGTGCTTTCTTGAGCTGCCATCGCCGCTACTCGGTATTTCTCTTCTGCCAATACAGTTGGTTGCCTCTTGCTACACTAAAAAATTTCTCCACGCCAGGTATCATGATCACATGCATAGTCAGCACCACAAAATCCATTACTTAATGATGTGGGATATATTTTCATGTGTTTCGATATTAATTTACTCGCATTTTTATCGCTTTTTGGTTATATTTGATATTGAATATGCCCAACTTAACTTGATTATAGAAATTTATATTTATGTGGGCGTTAATTGGAAGTGTACAATTGAAGATGAAAAACTGGATCAATATTGAGAAATAAGAGCACTAAGATAATTGGGAAGAAGAAAATATGTATCACCAGCTTGGAGCTCAATTCATACGTGAGCTTTGGGAGACAATTGATATTGAACATTAGTGGAGTAACATGGTAAAAAAAAGGCTGCCAAAGGACACAGGGTAAAAGTAAAATATGCATTTTAATATTACCTTTTAAGAAGACATAAGAAGCATCACATCAACGAAACAAAGCAGCAGTCAGGCGACGCGAACCACTATTCTCGCGTTTAAGCTCGCGACGTGAGTTCCGACGCGAGGTGCTTCGCGCGTTAAGCGTGGCGACGTGTGGTGTCCGGATTTCGAGACTATTTTGTTTTCTTTTTTATTTTGGATTTGATTATCTCGTCTAGACTTTTCCTACACCTATAAATATTCATTAAACACAATTTGTATACAACTTGTGACCAAGGGAGAGCACCGAACCGTTGTGGAGGCTGGGTTTTATCTTTTCTTCCACCAAACTTAGTAATTTTTATGTTTCTTTGGATGATTTGCTGTTTGGCTGTCATGTCTATATGGAGCTAAACTTCACGTTCTAGGGTGGTGGTTCTTTCATGAGTATTGTTATTCGGATATTGATTTTGATTTTTTGATTTAACGAATTGGTTTATTTATTCAATCTTGCACTTAATTATTTGATTGCTTGATCACGAATTGAATATTATCTATGAATCTAGAATTGAACTCGAAACTGAAAATTCTAGATTGCACATAGGATTGCGTAAAGCAAGTTCTTGAACTCGAGTATCGGGGAATGTATTCGCGATTAGGATAGACATATGCCAATTGCCTTGATTGGTTATTATACAGAAATTACGAATGCATTCTTATTGATTCTAATTCTATAGACATATAGGCATTAGGTTGACCTCGATAGATTATATGAGCAATATTAACCCCATCAACCAACAAACTGGATAAGTTAATTAGTCAATTCAAGTGAAAAATACAGTAGGATTGTTAGAAAGGCCATAATTCTAGATCGTTTTCATTACATTGATAACATAAAATTCTGCTCTTCTTTTGTTCAGAGTTTACTATTTATTTTTCTTTATTTTAATTAGATTAGAGTCAAATACTTCTAGGTTTAATTCATGTTTAGATAATTAGGATAGTGTAATTTAGTTAATAGTTGGTAACAAGTCCTTGTGGGTTCGACATTCGACTTGTAGTCACTTTATTACTTGACGACCGCGTATGCTTGCGTGTGCGTTTGGCCGCAACAAATTTCCAAAAACTTATTGCAGCCAAACGCACACGCAAGTATACACGGTCGTCAAGTAATAAAGTGACTAGAAATAGGATGTCGAATCTATGAGGACTTGTGTAATGACCCAACCGGTCATTTTGTGTAATTGCACCATGTTTCCCCTATTGGTACTTCAAACATGGGTGTTTATGGTTTTATGACTAACAGGGTTGAATTGGACCCTTTGGCTCTTGGCTTAGAAACCTAAGTTGATTATATTGACCAATGTTTGACTTTTCTGAAAACAAACCTCGAACGGTATTTTGATGGCTCTGATAGCTTTTTATTGTGATTTTGGACTAGGGCCTATGCCCGAAATCGAATTCAGGAGTCAGTAGGTTGATTTTTATTATTTTGAGGTTTAGAAGTTTGACCGTAGGTTGACTTTTGACTATTGGGTTCGGAATAAGATCTTGGGACTTTGAATAGGTCTGTTATGATATTTAGAACCTGTCTTCAAAATTTGGTATCATTTGGAGTTGATTTGATAGAATTCGGATGCCTAGTTGTAATTCTGGAAGTTCATGAACTTTAGTTTGAAATTCATGCATTTTGGTGTCTGATTCGTAGTTTTTAAATATTATTTTCGTATTTTGATCACGCGAGCGAGTTCGTATGATATTTTTAGACTTGTGTAAATTTTTGATTTGGAGCCCCGACGGCTAGGATCAGTTTCCGACGTGTCTCGGAATGGTTTGAAATGAAAATAGAATTGTTGGTGTGCAGGTGCTCTGTTGTTGCATTTGCGAGGACCAGTCTCGCAATTGAGAAGGTGACAGGGGTTGGTCTGATGTCGCAATTGCGACTTACCCCTTCACATTTGCGAAGTCAGCAGGCCCGGGGCTTGTCCACTTGGTTGATTTTGCGAAGGTGTCCAGCTTTGCAATTGCAAAGTTTTTGTCACAACTACGACATTTGTTGAGGCTGTCAAGGTTCGCAAATGCCATCCCTGGTCCGCAATTGCGAGGGTTCGCAAATGCGAACTCTGTGTCATAAATGTGACATCTGCAGCTGGACATAAGGACGGAAAGGCAGGGATTTAGTCTTATTTCTCATATTTTAGAACCCTAGACTCGGTAGGAGGCGATTTGGAGAAGGAATGTTTATCTACAAACATTGGGTAAGTGATTCTAATCAATTTTCAATTATATTTCATGAATATATCTTAGATTTAACATCAAATTCATGTGAATCAAAGAGGGAAAATTGGGATATTTTGTCAAGTTTTTTAAAAAAATCAGAATTTGAGGTTTGAGAGTCGGTTTTGACTCGAATTTTAAAACTAATCACATATATGAACTCGTGGGGTTATGTGTAGTCAGAATCTAACCTTGGACCCGGCTTTCGACCGGACGAGCCCGGGGTTGACTTTTGTTGACTTTTTGGAAAAAGAGTAAAGATCAAAACTTTATCTATTGTAATTGTTTTCCTTGCATTGTTTGATGCTATTAAGTCAATCTTGGTTAGATTTGAGTCGTGTGAAGGCAAATTTTAGGGAAAAAACTATTTCTGAGGATTGAGTTGGTCTACTTAAGCAAAGTATCTTGCCTAAATTTGTGTGGGGAAAACTACCCCTTAGGATTTGGGATTGATTATACTATTTATATTATGTGAAAGCCGTATACGCAAGGTAACGAGTGGGTACTGTAATGACCCGACCAGTCATTTTGAGTATTACAGCCCCGTTCCCCCATTTACTGCTTATCTTGTGTTCAATTATAATTATGTGACTTACCGGGGAGGTTTCAGAATGAATTGGAACACTTAGTTCCAAGATTTAAAGTTTAAGTTGAAATAGTTGACCGGATGTTGACTTATGTGTAAACGACCCCGGAATAGATATTTGATAATTCCAATAGCTCTGTATGATGATATTGGACTTAGGACTGTGTCCGAATAATTATTTAGAACTCCGTAGTTAAATTAGGCTTGAAATAATTAAAATAGAAAATTGAAAGTTTGGAAGTTTGATCGGGGGTTGACTTTTTAATATCGGGGTCAAAATCTGATTCTGGAAATTGGAATAGGTACGTTATGTCGTTTATGACTTATGTGCAAAATTTGAGGTCAATCGGACTTGATTTGATAGGTTTCGGCACATAATGTAGAAGTTGGAATTTGTTAGTTTTCATTAGGCTTGAATTGGGATGTGATTCGTGGTTTTACCATTGTTTAATGTGATTTAAAGTCTTGACTAAGTTCATATGATGTTTTAGGACTCGTTGGTATATTTGGTTGAGGTCCCGGGGGCCTCGGGTGATTTTCGGACGGTTAACGGATTAAATTTCGACTTAGAGGAAATCTGAAAATTTTGCCTTCTAGTGCAATCGCACCTGTGAACAACTAATTTTTGACCACACTCAAATTCTATACTATTTTAGTGTAAATATGTGTTTTATGTCTAATCTTGATATTTTAAATATTTATCTCACTTTTAGTAAAGTTTATAAAAACTACAAAAATATTCACACTTTTAAAATACATATTTTGTTTCTATTTGTAAAGAGAAAAAAACTACTTGGTTTCATATAATTAGAATTTTAATAAGTAAGCTATAGTATCTTTCTTAGTATAATTTAAACGACAATGTAAATATTTAGTTTTCTTATGTATATAATATTTACATTTAAAAGTAGCTGACTAATATTTTTAACTATGAAATTTACTTTCTCTAAAAAAAAAATTAACTAAAAAAAAAAAGAAGAAATAAAAGTTAATTTATAAAAAAAAAAAAAAAAGGCAACTAACAAAAAGAAGAAAAAAAAATAAAAATAAAATAAACAATACAAAAGATCTCTTCTAATCTTAGTAAGCTGCCTATACAACCATAATCCTCATTTTTTCAAACTCCCCACGTCTCACTCCTCACGTCCCAACTATCCCCTCAATCTAATCCATGATCATACACACATACGAGTAGGACTTTAGGATTTTTTATATAAATAGCACACACTTGCACTTGCTTAAGGGGAGATCTTTGAATAAGAAAAATAACGTGAAAAGTGAGAGGAAGAAACAAAGAAGATTCAAAAACAAAAGGAAAGAGAGTTTTTCTAGATTAAAGTTTGAGAGATTCTCGTGTGATTAAGAGGTCGAGTTTCCGTTCGTTGCTTCAAGTTCGACATTGCTGCTACTTTATCTGGCCTGGGTTTCTGCATTGGATTGGAGTTTGTACTGGTTCTTTTTCTTGTATTACTGGAATTCTTTTGCTAAGGTTTGGATTTTATCCTTCTTCACTGTTATTTCTTAGTTTTCTTTGAATAAATTCAGAGCATTAGGATTTGGTTCCTTTTATTAGTAATTTATTTCCTTAATCCTTCATTTTTCTTTTTGAGCATATGTTTCTGGATAATTGTTATCATTTAGTTTATTTAGTGAAAGACTAAAAAGAGAGAATTCATAAGAGATTAAGGTTAAAATGACTATGGTGATGCTATAAATATTTTCCTAGTGTTAATTTAGCGGTCAGTTAAGTTTGCACAAAATTGTTCTATGAGGTTCATTAGAAACGAGTTAATTTTTTCAGTCATTCTTGTGAATAGACCATAAATTATAATAAATTTTTCCTTATAAGATTCTAGTAAGTTTCTTATATATAAAGAAAACTTTTTCTTCTTTGAATAAATGTTTACAACTGTTAACTACTTGGACATGAAAACTAAAGTTTCAGGTATTAATTTTAGTAGGAATTCCTTAAAAAAAATGTTAATTGTATTAATTTCTTTATACCTTAACTCCACTGTAAGTTATTTTAGTATTATGAATAGCTATTTTAAATTAGTCTACAGATATAGATTTCTTCTTTGTTTCACTGTTGAAGAATAAATTGGATTCATGAGTTTTATCTTCATTTCATGAACTTTATTTGAATAATTTTTTTTTGTTGTTGTTTTTTTTTTGGTTTATTATCATAAGTATTTTCCTTGGTAAATTAATCGGATATTTCATATTAAACTGTTGAGTATATTTCTTTCACATTCTCACCGAGAATAGATTCAAGGGAGAATATAACTAATTGGGTCTAGACACATTGTAAGGCCTATTAATAGATAAATAGGGGTTGCAAATAATAAAGTGTTATTAATTGTGTACACGTACGCGTGACATGATTCATGACACACCAAATAAAACGAATACACGTACGCGTGATTCGTTTCAAAATAATTGTATAATTACGAATAATCAAGCAATTAAAAATGATAAAAAGGTAAATGTACATAGGTTCTAAAATGAATAATTAAATAATTTAATTAAGCCATGTATGATTAAAGCGACCGTGCTAAAACCATGAAATTCGAGAGTGCCTCACACCTTCTCTCGGGTTAACAGAATTCTTTACCCGGTCTTCTGTGTTCGCGGACCGTAAAACAGAGTCAAATTTCCTCGATTTGTGGTTTAAAATAAACCGGTGACTTGGGACATCAAATTTTATCCCAAGTGGCGACTCTTTAAAATATAATAAATTTTATTTTTGATTAATGTCACTTAAATTGGAAAAACTTCCTATCCCCTAGGGGAAAAGGGGAGGTGTGACAGCTCTGGCGACTCTGCTGGGGAGAAAAACCCAAAACTTCTGGTTCGGGGTTCAGAATTCGAGCTTATAAGATGATTTATACTTGGCTTTATTGATTTGATGTTATTAATGTATTTTTGGGTCTAATGTGTCACTTATTTACCGCTTTGATATTATTTGAACTGTATTAAATTGTCTTCTTACGCCTCCCTTCTGAGTCTTCTGAATTTATGGTGCACACGTGCGCGTGGCCCACTTTTCTGTTAGAAGTCATACCAATTAGAACGAGGCTGGGTCAGTAACTAGGCCGGGTAGACTTTCGTGCTCCCGGTACATTACCCCCACCTCGGCTCGAGCTGTCCGCTTGGGTAAGCCAGGTCTAAAACACTCCCCTTAGGATTTAAACCTAGAATAACATAGCCTCATGCCGGATCCCTAGTAGGAACGTTTGTTTGCATCATGTGCATTTGACTTTGGGGACTCAACACAGGGGTTGGGTCCGTCTAGGACAGGTGTACCCGAAATTACAAGACCATCCTGATGCATCTTATATGCTACTTGTGCATTATGTTTGATTTGGCTTGTGCATGTTGACCGATTTCTAAAATAAAATAAAAATATAAAAATATTGAGGGAAAACCAGAAAGAAGAAAATATGAGGGAGAAAATTTACCCGATTTTCGAAAATTTCAGTATTTACCCCAAAAAAAAAGCCTGAATTTTTCAAAAAAAAAAGTGTTATCCTATTCCTGAAATTTTTACGAACTACGCGGGTCTGATTCTCACCGGATGTGAGATACGTAGGCAACCTTCATAGGGTTCGGCCCCATTTTTATAAAATAACTAAAAAAAAAAAGAAATGTGTCTAGTGTTTTTTTTTTAATCAAAAAAACAAATAAACAGACCCATCTTCGGTTAATCCCAAATCGTTCCTGTTAGAATAGCCTTAGAACATCTTCAAAATTGTTCTCGCAAGAACGGACGTGTCTGTCAATTGGGAATCACTTTGACCATAATGCCCTTCCCCCGACCCTAAAGCTATCCTTGAAAGTAAGAAGGGGCCATAGTTGCAAAAATAGCCACCCTTTCTTCGGTCACAATTGCAAAAATAGCCCTCCTTTTCGTTGATTTTTCTTAAAATTGAGTTATTTACAAAAGATTGTTTGCAAACTGAGTGCATTGGTTCTGTCTCTTGAGACTAGTGTCAACCGTAACCTTAACCACCCACAGGTACAAAATGAGCACTGTCTAGAACACACCGTTCACAGTTGTAGACGAGGCTCCACTTCAGCTTCAGATGTGGTGGTATGATTTACGAGAAGATGGTCAGAAATGGGTCACCAAGCACCTGGGAGCCCTCACAGATATTATGAAAATTAAACCACGGGACGATTTGATTGAGGCACTAGTGACTTTTTGGGACCCTGCTCACAATGTTTTTCGCTTCTCCGATTTTGAGCTAACTCCCACTTTAGAAGAGATAGCTGGATATTCCGGGTTTGGCAGGGATTTGAGAAACCAGGAGCTCATATTCCCGAGGGCTCTTTCTGTACACCGATTCTTCGATCTTCTGAACATCAGTAAGCAAATTAGAAAGACCAACGTAGTCGAAGGGTGTTGTTCTTTCTACTTCCTGTACTCTAGGTTCGGGCAGCCAAATGGGTTTGAAATGCATGAAAAGGGTCTTAACAACAAGCAGAACAAAGACACATGGCATATTCATCGTCGCTTCGCCTTCATAATGGTGTTTCTGGGAATTATGGTCTTCCCAAACAAGGAGCGGACAATTGATACCCGCATAGCCAGGGTTGTACAAGTCCTCACTACCAAAGAACATCACACTCTTGCCCCGATCATTCTATCAGACATTTATCGGGCGTTAACTTTGTGCAAGTCTGGGGCAAAATTCTTCGAAGGGTGCAATATTTTGTTACAAATGTGGTTGATTGAGCATCTCCGACATCACCCCAAGTTCATGAGCTATGGTCCGAGCAAGGACAATTTCATTGATAGTTACGAAGAAAGAGTAAAAGATTACAACTCTCCAGAAGGGGTGGAAGCCTGGATATCCCACCTAAGATCTTTAAATGCAAGTCAAATTGAGTGGACTTTGGGATGGCTCCCGCTAAGAGAGGTGATACACATGTCTGCCCTAAAAAGTCATTTGCTGTTGTTGGGTTTGAGAAGTGTCTAGCCGTATATGCCACACAGAGTTCTAAGACAGCTAGGAAGGTACCAAGTAGTACCTAAAGATGAAGATTTGAGTGTGCAAGTTATTGAGCTACACCCCGAAGCCCCACTCCCCGAAGCTTTAATCCAGCAAATTTGGAATGGTTGTCGCTACTTGAAAGATGATACTCAGGTGCCAGATCCTACGAGAGGTGAGGTAGATCCGGGTTATGCTATATGGTTTGGGAAGAGGTCTCGCGTGGATGATGTGCCAGAGCCCAAAAGGCCCACAAAAAGACCGCATGTTCAAGCCTTTGATGATAAAATCCAAGAACGGTTGGCCTGGGGTGAACGGGAAAAGGGATACAAAATAACTATTCATGCCTTAGAAGAAAGGCTGAGAAACCTCAATTTTGAGAAAGACTTGCAAGAACAAGAAGCCGAAGGGGAAAAGAAGAGTCTGATCCACAAAAATGAAGCCCTTCGTGCTCAACTTCAACAGATGAAGAAAGCCTCTGAAGTGCCAGTGAGAAGTTGGAAAGACCAGAGAACCATTGCCAATCTGATGGAAAAGGTGCAAGATTATGATTCCCTCTTGGCAAAGACTGAAAAGGCGTTGGTCAAAGCCAAGGAAAAGATCGTACAGCTAAATGAGAAGGCCGAATCAAGTAAGGATCGCCAAGTAACAAAATTTGAAGAAGAGAGGGCTCAATTCGAGAGAGAGAAGGCCCATTGGGTACGTTCAGAAGCTCAGCTCCATGCACAGTTGGAAGAAATGAGAAGGTACAATAGAGAATACCAGCATGCAGATTTTGATAGGGAGATGGCTCAGGCGAGACTCGAGCAGGCTAGACTTCGGGCTCAGTTAGAGTCAGCCTTAGATCGTGAGGGACACATAAGGGAGATAGCCACCACTCGCCAGCAGCAGTTACAAGATCGAGACCAGAATTTCCAGTACTTCAAAGAGCAAGTCCATAATTTGGCTGTTTATACCGCTCAAAGTTATGTGAACTACCAAGGGATAGATTATGAGAAGTTTTTGGAGCATGCACCTATTTTTGCCCGTCATCTTGCAGCAGAGTTAGAAATGATGTACCGTACATTAGGGGGTCAACCAGGGCAAGCCCCACCATGAGCAGATGTTCCAGTGTTTGAAAGCAAGAAGATTGGGGAGTTGAATTATAGTCGTAGTTGTTAGAACTTTTTTGATGTAGTAGTTATGTTTTAGTTTGAGTCATTGTTGAATCTTTAAAATTGTTGTCTTTTAGTCTTGTCAGAGTTTGGTAAGTCATTTTCAATGTAATGTCCTTTCTATTATTGTATTATTTCGTTTTGTTAAAAAAAATCTACTATTATTGTTTTCCCCTGAACTACGTAATGGTCTGATTCATGCGGCGTCATGATACGTAGGCAATCCTCATCGGATGCGATCATAACCATAATTAATCTAAAAAAAATGAAAAAAAAAACCCGTTAAATTCAAGATGAAAATAAACCAATAAATCAATAAGCCGGGATGAAACATAAAGCCTTCCAAGATCATTTTAGAAATGAAAATGGCATTAGGTGCATGACATATAATGTGTGATTAATATCTGCAAAATGCCTAACTCTAACACGTTTATTGTTTGTCATTTTAAAAGATAAAGTAAGATAGAGGTGGTTGGTTTGTGGTTTAAACTGGCGCCTAACCCTTACAACACGAGATCAAAAGGAAAAAGTAGAATGGCAAACAACAGTGAGAATGAGTCAGATAATGATGATGTCCATGGACAATTGGTTGAACAAGGTTCAGGATTGGTTGAAGAAGTAAGAGTGTTGAAGCAACAATTGGCAGAGATGTACCAAGCCTGGGTGAATGGACAAGCACCGCCCTCACTACCCATAGGGCCTTCGGATAATCTTCATAATGTGTCAGTCTCCACTCAAGTGCCTATCTCCATAACAAGTAACCCATTGTACCAACCTGGATTCAGTTCGAGCATTAACCTTCCCACTATCCCCAGTACCTCCATTCCACGTCCTCCAATCGCACCCCTCAGAAATGACCCACCTACTATACCCATTGTCCATACTTTCACTGTCCCTCAACCGGCTGTTGCTCAAAAGTCAAATAATGATCCACAACTGGATGCTCATGATGCCCAACATTACTCTCCAGAACTGACTTTAAAGGTTCCAGATTCATACAAGCATACTCCTCATAACGTGGTCCCAATTGAGATCGAAAAGCCCGAAAAGAATATGGAACAAGAGGAAATGACTAGAAAAATGAAGATCTTAGAACAAACCATGAGAAACATATAGGGTTTGGGTGGCCACAAGAGTGTTTCGTTTAATGATCTATGCATGTTTCCCCATGTTCATTTGCCACCCGGCTTCAAGACCCCCAAGTTTGATAAGTATGATGGGCATGGTGATCCCGTTGCCCATTTGAAGAGGTATTGTAACCAATTAAGGGGAGCGGGAGACAAAGAAGAATTGCTCATGGCTTATTTTGGGGAAAGTTTGAAAGGAATTGCTTCAGAGTGGTTCATAGATCAAGACATCTCTCACTGGCACGTTTGGAATGACATGGCTCAAGATTTTGTCCAACAGTTTCAGTACAACATTGATATAGTGCCAGACCGCTCCTCTCTCGTCAACATAAAGAAGAAACCAACAGAAAGCTTCAGAGAATATGCAATCAAGTGGAGAGAGCAGGCTGCTAGGGTCAGACCACCAATGAAAGAGGCAGAAATGATTGACTATTTTCTCCAAGCTCAGGATCCTGATTACCTCCATTACATGTTGGCCGCCATCGGTAAACCTTTTGCTGAGGCGATCAAGATTGGTGAAATAGTTGAGAATGGCATGAAGTCAGGCAAAATTGTGAGTCAGGCAGCCCTTAAGGCGACCACACAAGCAATTCAAAGCGGGTCAGGCAGTTTCGGAAATCGAAAAAAGAAGGAGGAAGGATCCATGATGGCATCTGGGTTCGGGGGAGTTCAAAGAGGAATAACTCTTTCTTACGTGCAATTTCAACAAGGACAATCCAATTCTCCTCAACATTATTATCCGCCTCAAGGTCCTCAATACTCAATTCCCCTGCAACAATACACAGTGTTTAATGCTCAGGCTTATGCTAGGCCTCCCAATCACCAACAATGGCGGGCACCAATTCCACAAGGCTCCCTTCAACTCCGGCCGAATTTTCAGGCACCATATAATCCTCGTCCCCGACAAGAATATGTTAGAGAACAAAAGCCAAAGAAAGAGTTCACCCCAATTGGAGAATCGTATACAAGCCTATTTCGAAAGTTGATGCAGTTGAAGTTGATTGGACCTATTATGCCGCGTTATGTGAATCCAAATTCAAAAGGTTTTGACTCAAATGCAAGATGTGAGTATCACTCTAACACCCAAGGGCATAGTACTGAAAATTGTTGGACATTAAAGAAAGCCATTGAAAATTTGATTGAAGCAAAGACAATTGTGGTAACAAACAATGAGGATACTCCTAATATCACAAACAATCCGCTCCCAACTCATGATAATACACATTTTATTGGGATGATTTGTTATGATCGGGATTATAAGCAGTCTGGCAAGACAGAGATGGTTGTTAGAACCATAGGGCCAGAACCAAAAGTGATAGTGAGCCCGCCGCAATTGGCACCATTGATGGTGAAAGGTGCGAATTCTAGTTTGAACTTGGCATGTTATGAAAAAACGATTCTCTATGTTCCTGGAAGCACAAAAAATGTTGAGGTTTAATTGGGTGGGCCAAAAATTTACATCCCCGGGGGCATTCAAAAGATCATTCCGAATAATGGTTTGAGGAATATAACAGAGCCAGTCGTGATCCGACCTGTTGCCCAACTCCTAGTGACAAACACAAAAGCTATTCCCTGGAATTATAATAAGACTGTCATGACATACAAAGGAAAAGAGATAGTTGAAGAAACAAGTGAAATGGGGGGTTTGACCCGCTCTGGAAGGTGTTATTCACCAGAGGAATTGAGAAAAGCTAAGCAAGCCAGGGAAAGTCATTTTCCAGTGAAAGAACCCGTTGCAGAAAAAGAAGCGGAGGAATTCCTTAAGAAGATGAAATTGCAAGACTACTCAATCATTGACCAACTAAGGAAAACTCCTGCTCAGATATCTTTGTTATCTCTGCTTTTTCATTCAGAAGAGCATCGTCGTGTGTTGATCAAAACTTTGAACGAGGCATATGTCTCAGAAAAGACAACGGTGAATCAGCTAGAAAAAATGGCTGAAAGATTCTTTGAAGTAAATAGAATTACTTTCAGCGATGATGATTTGCCTGAGGAAGGGGTTGGCCACAATAGAGCTTTGCATCTTATGGTCAAATGTGAAGGGCACTACGTAAAAGGAGTCATGATTGACGGAGGCTCAAGTGTAGATGTGTGTCCTCTTTCTACTCTACAACAGCTGAACATCGACACTAACAAAATTCGAACCAGTAATGTCAGCATCAGAGCTTTTGATGGTTCAAAAAGAGACACTATTGGGGAAATCAAACTCACCATGACAATCGGCCCGGTTGATTTTAACATTGTCTTTCAAGTGTTAGATATGGAAACTTCCTATAATTTTCTTTTGGGAAGGCCGTGGATCCATATGGTCAGAGCTGTACTATCCACCCTACATCAAATGGTCAAATTCGAGTGTGACGGGCAAGAAATTATTGTTCATGGGGAGGATGACTCATCTGTCTATAAAGACCCGTCCATTCCATATATCGACGCCAAGGAAGGATGTGAATCTATCATATATCAAGCATTTGAGGTGATTGAGGTGGACCAAGTGGAAGAAGGAAAACCAATTCTGCATCCCCGTCTTTCAGCCACATCTATGATGGTAGCTTCGCTGATGTTGAGGAACGGCTATGAACCAGGAAAAGGATTGGGATCCTCTCTACAAGGAATTGTGAACCCCATTGCTCCATTTTCGAAGAAAAATACCTTTGGATTGGGCTTTAAACCAACATCAGCTGACATAGACAGAGCCAAGGCCCGCAAAAAGAATGGTTGGAATCTGTCCAAACCAATCCCTCACATTGCCTACTCTTTTGTCAAGCCACAATTTGAAGAAGTCCAAAATCCTTCTACTCAGGATGACATTGACGGAGTTTGCCAGGGTCTCAAGGAGATGTTTTATGAGATCAATATGGTTCAAGTTGGGGAGGGCCCTAGCCGGGCAAGTGTTCAACTGATTGGTCCAGATACCTCGCTCAGCAACTGGGAAGAAATTCCTCTTCCCACCAGGAAGGAGTCTTGGTAGCCTGTTTTGTTGTTTTTTCTGTATTTGGATTATTTTAAGGGTTGTAATCCAGATATTTTAGTTTAATTGCTTTGTTGTGATGTTAACCATTCTATCCTTTCAAATTCAATTAAATGAAGTTCCATTTTCATAGTAAAATTCTATCTTTTTATTTTCCTAATTTTTGTTAATTTCTTATCATTTTCAGTTTCGATAGTGCTGGCTTTAAAAACATGACATGCACGCGGAATTCATGCCCAGATCTTAAAAAGCTGTCTAATCTCGAAATAATGAATTAAGAAGTTGAGTATGACGAAGATGAGGCTTTTAGAGAAATAAAAAGGGAATTGGATCAATTTGAGAATAAGCCTAAGCCTAACTTAAATGAAACTGAGGCAATTAACCTGGGAAGTCCTGAAGAAATCAGAGAAACAAAAATAAGCATTCATACTGAACAAAAGACGAGAGATGCCATAATTTAAGTTTTGTTCAAGTATAGAGATGTATTTGCTTGGTCGTATGATGACATGCCGGGTTTGAGTGCCGATCTAGTGGTCCATAAGCTTCCCACACATCCTAATTTTCCACCAATCCAACAAAAATAAAGGAAGTTTAAGACAAACATGAGTGATAAGATTAAAGAAGAAATCATGAAGCAACTAAGTGCAAATGTGATCAGGGTCGTCCGATACACTACATGGTTAGCAAATGTTGTGCCAGTGCCAAAGAAGGATGGAAAAATCAGAGTTTGTGTTGACTATAGGGATTTAAACAAAGCAAGTCCAAAGGACAACTTTCCCTTACCCAACATTCATATCCTTGTTGACAATTGCGCTAAACATGAGATCCAATCTTTTGTGGATTGTTATGCCGGATATCACCAAATTCTGATGGATGAAGAAGATGCAAAAAAGACCGCCTTCACAACTCCATGGGGAACTTATTGTTATAGGGTTATGCCATTCATTTTTAAGAATGCAGGGGCAACTTACATGAGAGCCATGACTACCATGTTCCATGACATGATGCACAAAGAGATTGAAGTGTATGTTGATGATGTGATCATTAAGTCGAGAACACAAGCTGACCATGTGCAAGACTTGAAAAAGTTCTTTGAAAGGCTACGAAGGTACAATCTCAAACTCAATCCAGCCAAATGTGCATTTGGAGTTCCTTCTGGGAAGCTTTTGGGTTTTATAGTTAGTCGAAGAGGCATTGAGTTAGATCCCTCCAAGATAAAAACCATTCGAGAGCTGCCTCCCCCGAAGAACAAAACAGAAGTCATGAGTTTACTCGGGAGGTTGAATTACATTAGCAGGTTCATCTCGCAGCTTACAACCACATGTGAGCCTATTTTTAAGTTGTTGAAAAAGAACGACGCTATCAAGTGGACAGATGAGTGCCAAGAAGCTTTTGATAAGATCAAGGAATATTTGTTAAATCCCCCTATTTTGGTCCTGCCGGAACCTGGTAGGCCTCTGTTTTTATATTTGTCAGTAATGGATAGTTCCTTTGGTTGTGTTCTGGGTCAACATGATGCCACAGGCAAAAGGGAACAAGCAATATATTATTTGAGCAAAAAGTTCACCACTTATGAGGCCAAATACACTCTTTTGGAAAGGACATGTTGCGCCTTAACCTGGGTCGCCCAGAAGCTTAGGCATTATCTTTTGGCCTATACAACTTACCTCATATCCCGAATGGATCCCCTGAAGTACATCTTTCAGAAGCCGATGCCAACAGGCAAATTGGCAAAGTGGCAAATCTTGCTCACAGAGTTTGATATTGTTTATGTCACTCGCACTGCCATGAAGGCACAAGCTTTGGCTGATCATCTGGCAGAAAACCCGGTTGATGATGAGTATGAATCTTTGAACACATATTTCCCAGATGAAGAGGTTAATTTAGTTGAAGAAGTAGTCCAAGATGACAGTCAAATTTGGAAACTATACTTTGATGGGGCTGTCAACATCAAAGGCGTAGGGATTGGGACAATTCTGGTATCACCTACTGGGCAACATTACCCTGCTACGGCGCGACTTCATTTTTTTTGTACAAACAACACAGCAAAATATGAAGCTTGCATCATGGGTCTGAACATGGCAATAAATCTAAATGTGCGTGAACTGTTGGTGATGGGAGATTCAGATTTGCTTATTCGGCAGGCTCAAGGTGATTGGGAGACTCGAGACATCAAGCTCATTCCATATAAAAATTGTGTGGAGGATCTTAGCAAAAGGTTCAAGTCCATCGAATTCAGGTACATTCCCAGGTTTCACAATGAATTAGCTTTTGCCTTGGCCACCCTAGCCTCAATGCTTCCATATCCAGGTAATACTCACATTGACCCATTAGAAATTCAAATTCGGTATCAACATGGTTATTGCAATACAATTGAAGTAGAACCAGATGGTGAACCATGGTATCATGATATTAAACAGTTTTTGAAAGCAAGAGAATATCCGGAACATGCTAACAGGGATCAAAAGAGAACTATTAGGCGACTCTCTAATGGTTTCTTTTTGAGTGGGGAAATTCTATACAAAAGAACTCTGGATTTGAATTTGTTGAGATGTGTGGATGCCAAAGAAGCTGAAATGATTATGAATGAGGTGCATTCGGGAGTTTGTGGTCCGCACATGAATGAATATGTTCTAGCAAAGAAAATCCTTGGGGCAGGATATTATTGGCTTACTAAGGAACGAGATTGCTTTCATTTTGTTCGCAAGTGCCACCAGTGCCAGATTCACAGTGATTTGATTCACTCGCCACCTTCAGAGTTGTATCCTATGTCGGCTCCTTGGCCTTTTGTTGCTTGGGGAATGGACGTCATTGGCCCAATCGAGCCAAAAGCTTCAAATGGGCACAGATTCATCTTGGTTGCAATTGATTACTTCACCAAATGGGTGGAAGCTATTACATTGAAAGCAGTTACCAAGAAAGAAGTAGTAGACTTTGTTCACTCCAACATCATCTGTCGTTTCGGTATTCCAGAAATCATTATCACGGATAATGCTGCTAATTTGAATAGTCATCTGATGAAGGAGGTATGTGAACAATTTAAAATTGAGCATCGCAATCTACTCCTTACCGTCCCAAAGCTAATGGAGTTGTTGAAGCTGCGAATAAGAATATCAAGAAGATTCTTAGGAAGATGATCCAAGGGTCTAGAAAATGGCACGAGAAACTACCTTTTGCTCTTTTGGGATACCGGACAACTGTCCGTACATCAGTTGGCGCAACACCCTACTTATTGGTTTATGGAACTGAAGCGGTCATACCTGCTGAAATTGAGATTCCCTCTCTCCGAATCATTATTGAAGCAGGGATTGAGGACACTGAATGGGTGAAGTCCCGATTGGAACAGTTGAATTTGATTGATGAAAAGCGTTTAGCGGCAGTTTGTTTTGGTCAGTTATACCAACAAAGAATGGCACGCGCTTATAATAAGAAAGTGCGCCCAAGACAATTAGAGGTAGGACAACTTGTTTTGAAATGTATCTTTCCGCACCAGGTAGAAGCAAAAGGAAAGTTTGCCCCAAATTGGCAAGGTCCTTACCTCGTCAAGAAAGTATTGTCAAAAGGAGCTCTACACTTGGTAGATATAGAAGGAAAGGTGACTGATATATCCGTCAACACAGATGCGGGCAAGAGATACTATGTATGACATGGCTATGTTGGGGCATTCTTATATTTAGCATTCTCAGGTTGGGATGACGAAAGGCTATCATTCTCGCTACCCAAACACTGCTCAACCCTAGTTATCCCTTTGAAGCCTTGTTTATATTTCTTTATTTTCCCCTCTTTTGGAACCAATGTACTTAAAAAAAAAATCATGTTAATTGAACTACGTTCGACCTGATTCCGAAAGGATACGTAGGCAGCCTCACTCTGGGGTTCGGTCACAGCAAAACAAAAATCCACATTTTTCCAGTATTCAAAGAAACTAGGGCATGATTTTATTTTATTTTCGATGGTTGTTCCATCAAAATGGTTTCAAAAGTTGTAATTCAGTTGAATAGTTCTTTTTACCTTTCCCTGCTAAGACCTTCTGATCAACTTTCGAGAATGCTAAGTCAGTATACTACGGGTAATGCTTCAGCCATTGAAGAGAGAAAAAATAAATGAGAGAGTCTTATTAGTGAAAACCTTCACGGGCACTATAAGGCAATTGTGAGTTGAGAGAAAGGCAAATGAGAGAGGTCAATTGGTGAAAACCCACAAAGGGCATCATTGATCGATTAAGGCTTCGTACATCCCGACACAAGCATGGTCAAGGCAAAGAACTCAGTTTCAAAGTTAAGTTTACAATAGATTTTGAGAATTAGACGGTTCAAACGGATCAGGCATCCAGTCTAAAGTGCATGTCATGTTCATTGAAGTCAGCGTATTTCCTCCAGATAAGTCCTTTCTTATTCTTTCCTCTGAAATGGACATTTCTTGATTAAGTTGTAATACCTATTAGTTCACCTTCTTATTTTCTTTCGCATTACTTTTTTTGAGTCTCTTTCAGTCTAATTTTGTCAAAGCAAAGCAAAGAAAAGGCCGCAAAACTGGTTACAGTTTTCCCGTTATGTAAAGCAATGATTGCTGGGCATAAACCGTATGGGCAAAGGCATAAAGCCATCTGTGATTTTTCCTGACGAACAAAAGGCTTGAAGGAATGAACAATGCTTCAAGGTTCAACAAAAGTTACTCAGTTAAAAGTTGTTTTGGGAGCAAGGTTGTTTGCATCATAAACACAAGTGGTGATAGGCGCAAAATAGTCTGGTTTTGATGTTGAGAAAGAAGATCTCCAGAAAGTAAAGACAGAATCTCCCGGCGATTTGTATGACCATCGACAGAGTCAACTTTTCTAACAAGTGTAATGGACTCGAGGTCAAGTCACCCAAGAAATCAAGGCCACAAACTGACCACCATTTTAAAACTAACGAATCTTTCTTTGTTCAGAACAGGAACATAACAATTTTAGGAAACAGTTCGTGAAAAGACAAACACCACCAAGTGAAGTTCTCAAATACTTGATTTCCTTCCAATATACATGTAATCATGTTATTTCTAGTTTCATTATAGGGAATCAATACCCTATCTTCACCTCAGGGTACTACATCCCCTGGTTGCATTTCTTATTGCTAACATAGGGTACGACATTCCCTAGTAGCATCTCAGAGAGCCACATGCCTCATCGTTTTGCCAACATAGGGTACGACATTCCCGAGTAACATCCCAGAGTGACACGAGCCTCATTTTTATTGCCAACATAGGGTACGACATTCCCTAGTAGCATCTCAAAACGCCATGAGCCTCATCTTATCACCAACACAGGGTACTACATCCCCTGGATGCATTACTTTCTGCCAACATAGGGTACAACATTCCCTAGTAGCATCCCAGAGTGCCGCGAGCCTCATTTTTACTGCCAACATAGGGTACGACATTCCCTAGTAGCATCTCAGAACGCCATGAGCCTCATCTTATTTCCAACACAGGGTACTACATCCCCTGTCTGCATTACTTTCTGCCAACATAGGGTACGACATTCCCTAGTAGCATCCCAGAGTGCCAAGAGCCTCACCTTATTGCCAAACAGGGTACTACATCCCCTGGCTGCCTTACTTTCTGCCAACATAGGGTACGACATTCCCTAGTAGCATCTCAGAGTGCCACGAGCCTCATCTTATTGTCAACATAGGGTATTACATCCCCTGGTTGCCTTCCTTTTTATTAACATAGGGTACGACATCCCCTATTATTCAAAAAAAAAGTGTCTTTTTTTTTCAATTCTTTATTCTGCAATAGCAAATATAGTTTAATGAATTTTCAATAACTCACAAAAATTTTCTAAAGCAAACTGGGGCAGAAATTTTTTGTTCGTTTTATTTGTTTCTGATGGTTTGCAGGTTGTTTTTGCAAAGTACGGATTGGATGTACAAAAAATAAGATTCCATCTCTCGCCAGAGAAAGTGGAACGTTTGATCTCAATACCAGCCGAACCAGCTTTGACATAATGCATGCTAAGACATAGGATTTCAACATCCATCTTTTTAACACCTGATCAAAAAGCAGGCCTGTGAGAATATTTCATAGTCTTTTACATTTAGAGTATCAAGTTTCAGTCTAAAGTCAATGGGGGAAGCAGGTCAAGAATCAAGACAAGACTCGAGATGGCATTTAGATAGGAATTTTGTAACTGTTAGATTTCAAGAGTATGTAATTTTCTTTTTTCTTTTGATATAATGGTAGGAGCTGCGGATCGGAACCTCGACGGAACTTCACTCGACTCTCCCTCTAAGTATACTCCATCACTCTTCTTTCACTTGAACTACACATGACCTGATTCCCATATAACCCGAGATATGTAGGCTGCCTAAAACCAAGGCTCGGTCGCAACGCCTTCTTTTCACTTCTTTTCCCCTTTAAATAATAGGGTGGTCAAAAATCAGTCACCTTGTTCATTTTCTTTGCCTGAAAACTCTTCATGTTTTCAAGCAATGAGGGGGATGCTGTGAACAACTAATTTTTGACCACACTCAAATTCTATACTATTTTAGTGTAAATATGTGTTTTATGTCTAATCTTGATATTTTAAACATTTATCTCACTTTTAGTAGAGTTTATAAAAACTACAAAAATATTCACACTTTTAAAATACATATTTTGTTTCTATTTGTAAAGAGAAAAAAACTACTTGGTTTCATATAATTAGAATTTTAATAAGTAAGCTATAGTATCTTTCTTAGTATAATTTAAACTACAATGTAAATATTTAGTTTTCTTATGTATATAATATTTAAATTTAAAAGTAGCTGACTAATATTTTTAACTATGCAATTTACTTTCTCTAAAAAAATATAATAATTAAAAAAAAAAGAAGACATAAAAGTTAATTTATAAAAAAAAAGAAGGGCAACTAACAAAAAGAAGAAAAAAAATAAAAATAAAATAAACAATATAAAAGATCTCTTCTAATCTTAGTAAGCTGCCTATACAACCATAATCCTCATTTTTTCAAACTCCCCACGTCTCACTCCTCACGTCCCAACTATCCCCTCAATCTAATCCATGATCATACACACATACGAGTAGGACTTTAGGATTTTTCATATAAATAGCACACACTTGCACTTGCTTAAGGGGAGATCTTTGAATAAAAAAAATAACGTGAAAAGTGAGAGGAAGAAACAAAGAAGATTCAAAAACAAAAGGAAAGAGAGTTTTTCTAGATAAAAGTTTGAGAGATTCTCGTGTGATTAGGAGGTCGAGTTTCCGTTCGTTGCTTCAGGTTCGACATTGCTGCTACTTTGTCCGTCCTGAGTTTCTGCATTGGATTGGAATTTGTACTGGTTTTTTTTCTTGTATTACTGGAATTCTTTTGCTAAAGTTTGGATTTTATCCTTCTTCACTATTATTTCTTAGTTTTCTTTGAATAAATTCAGAGCATTAGGATTTGGTTCCTTTTATTAGTAATTTATTTCCTTAATCCGTCATTTTTCTTTTTGAGCATATATTTCTGGATAATTGTTATCATTTAGTTTATTTAGTGAAAGACTAAAAAGAGAGAATTCATAAGAGATTAAGGTTAAAATGACTATGGTGATGCTATAAATGTTTTCCTAGTGTTAATTTAGCGGTCAGTTAAGTTTGCACAAAATTGTGCTATGAGGTTCATTAGAAACGAGTTAATTTTTCCAGTCATTCTTGTGAATAGACCATAAATTATAATAAATTTTTCCTTATAAGATTCTAGTAAGTTTCTTATATATAAAGAAAACTTTTTCTTCTTTGAATAAATGTTTACAACTGTTAACTACTTGGACATGAAAACTAAAGTTTCAGGTATTAATTTTAGTAGGAATTCCTTAAAAAAAAAATTGTTAATTGTATTAATTTCTTTATACCTTAACTCCACTGTAAGTTATTTTAGTATTATGAATAGCTTTTTTAAATTAGTCTACGGATATAGATTTCTTCTTTGTTTCACTGTTGAAGAATAAATTGGGTTCATGAGTTTTATCTTCATTTCATGAACTTTATTTGAATAATTTTTTTTTGTTTATTATCATTAGTATTTTCCTTGGTAAATTAATCGGATATTTCATATTAAACTGTTGAGTATATTTCTTTCACATTCTCACCGAGAATAGATTCAAGGGAGAATATAACTAATTGGGTCTAGACACATTGTAAGGCCTATTAATAGATAAATAGGGGTTGCAAATAATAAAGTGTTATTAATTGTGTACACGTACGCGTGACATGATTCATGACACACTAAATAAAACGAATACACGTACGCGTGATTCGTTTCAAAATAATTCCATAATTACGAATAATCAAGCAATTAAAAACGATAAAAAGGTAAATGTACATAGGTTCTAAAATGAATAATTAAATAATTTAATTAAGCCATGTATGATTAAAGCGACCATGCTAAAACCACAAAATTCGAGAGTGCCTCACACCTTCTCTCGGGTTAACAGAATTCCTTACCCGGTCTTCTGTGTTCGCGGACCATAAAACAGAGTCAAATTTCCTCGATTTGGGGTTTAAAATAAACCGGTGACTTGGGACACCAAATTTTATCCCAAGTGGTGACTCTTTAAAATATAATATATTCTATTTTTGATTAATGTCACTTAAATTGGAAAAACTTTCTATCCCCTAGGGGAAAAGGGGAGGTGTGACAGCACCTGCGGACATTTTCTAGCAGGTGCGAGCTCGCAGAAGCGAGCTTGGCATCACTGATGCGTTCAGGCGTGAAGAAGGGTAGTGTGCGCAGGTCCAAAACTTTTTCCTCATCTGCGAAGCCGCAGAAGTGACTTGTTGATTCCAGAAGTGTGAGGTTCGCAGAAATGGACGGAACCTTGCAGAAGCGAGTCCGCAGAAGCGACACCAAGGTCGCAGAAGCGGATGCAGGGGAAGCTAGGCAAAACCGCAGAAGCGAAAAATTTCTTCACAGAAGCGAGTCCGCAGAAGCGGCAAAATGAACGCAAAAGTAGTTGCGCAGAAGCGGTTAAAAATTCCGCATGTGCGGAATCTCTAGACAGTGTACAAAAACAGAGGGATCCGAGCTATTGCCATTTTTGGTCATTTCCAACAAGGGTTGAGGCGAGTTTTCAGAGAGAATTCACAGGAAATCATGAGATAAGTCACTTATGATCATTATTAGTGGATAATATTGAATTTTCATAGAGTATTTCGACTAGATTACGTGTTTTTGAGGTGTAATTCGAGGATTGGGGTCTAGGGATTTGAAAATAAGATTTGTGGATTTGAATGTCGAGTTGATGTCAAAATTTGATAAATTTGATATGGTTGGACTCGTGGTTGAATGTGCATTTATATTTTGTAACTTTTGTCGGGTTCCGAGACGTGAGCCCCACTGACGATTTTCTAGTTGAATTTCAGATTTTGATAGAAAAGTTAATATTTTTATATGGAATTGATTCATATTATTTGTGTTGACCGTATCGAAATACTTGTGACTAGATTTGAAGCATTTTGAGGCTGATTCGCGAGGCAGAGGCATATTGGAATAAAGGACTTGCACGTTTTGAGGTAAGTAATACTTTTAAACTTGGTTCTGAGGGTATGAATCCCTGAATTACGTATTATATGAATTGTTTGGAGGTGACGCACATGCTAGGTGATGGGCGTATGGGCGTGCACTATAGAAATTGTGACTTAAATAAATTCCATTGAGAAATCAAGTCATTATTCACCTGTTCCCCACGTGTTAGAGAAATCGAGCTAAGGCTCGTATTAAAGATCATGTTTAGGCTACGTGGCGATATTTTGGGACCTACAGGGTCGTGTTGCTATTAAATTAATTGTTTTAAAATGTAATTTAATACTCAATCATGTTCATTCATTTGTGAAGATAATTATGGGATCGAGTTGAACGCTTGCGACATGCCATATTAACTTTATATTTATTATCATATGGATTAGGGCTGCACACCGCAGTAGGCCTTATAGGCTTTATTATTATGGGATCGGACTGCACACGGCAGTAGGCTATATAGACTTTATATAGCACTTGGGCTGAAGGAGCTCCTCCGGAGTTTGCACCTCCCCCACCCACAGTGAGCGCGCAGTTGATGTTTATACTTGGGATGGACTTCCAAGGGAATGGAGTTGCCTTATTTATTTATTTATATTAGGGATGGATCTTCCCTGAGCATGGATCTTTCCCGAAGCCTTTATATTTTTGGGATGGATTTTCTCTGGCATGGATCTTGCCTAATTATATATATTTGAGGATGGATCTTCCCTTGGGCTGGATTGGCCTTATACAGTATTGAGTGACTGACTGTCAGTTGATGTATATACATATGGGTTAGATCTTCCCTGGGTTGGATTGACCATATACAATACTGAGTGATTGAGTATTTTGAGATTGTGAGTACACGAGGTTTCCACTGAGTTGCATCACATACAACATGTACATTGGCATGTAGATATAGAGATGTCATATTTCTCATATCATTCAGGATTGATCTATTTTACTTGTACTGAGTTTAACTATTGAACTTGAAAGCAGGCCTACATTATTGTACTGTTATTTCTATATTATACTGTACCTGTTAAGCTCGTCACTACTTTTAGCCCAAAGGTTAGTCTTGTTACTTATTGAGTACATGGGGTCGGTTGTACTCATACTATACTCTGCACTTCGTTTGCAGATCCAGGTACTTCCGGATACGGTGGTTGCTAGATTTCGGAATTTCATCTGTTAGACACTATCGAGGTTGCTGCTTGGCGTTCGCAGACCATGACTCTATTTCCTTTCAATTGTTTGTATTGTTACATATTTCCAGAAGTGTGTTTTATCAGTCAGACTATGTTATCATTTAGATGCTCATTTACTCAGTGACACCGGGTTTTGGGAGTGTATTTGTGTCAGTATTTGTGAGATTTTTTATTAAATCTAAATATTATATTTTCAAACTTGAAAGATTATAGTGGTTTATTGAGGCTATCGTCTTGCCTAGTATTGAGATAGATGCCATGACGAAATGCGAATTTTGGGTCACGACAAGTTGGTATCAGAGCCTAGGTTACATAGGTCTTACGAGTCATGAGCAGGTTTAGTAAAGTTTTGCGGATCGATACGGAGACGTCTGTACTTAACTTCGACAGGGTGCCCAACCATTAGAAAAATTTCACTTTTTTGTATTTTGTCGTGCGAATTTGTTAATTTCGGAAACTAAATTTTTGTTATTCTATTCTCACAGATGGTGAGGACCCGTACTACCGGATCGGACGGCCGGCCACTAGTGCCACCAGTTAGGGCCACGAGAGGTCGGGGCCGTGGTAGAGGTCGAGCTGTAGCTCGCATAGCAGTTGGAGCAGCACCTGTAGAGCCACCAGTTGCCTCCATTCAGGAGCAGGTTCCAGATATAGTTTAGCCGGCAGGAGTAGCTTAAGCACCAGAGGTGCCTATTATGATTCCAGGCCTTCACGAGGCTTTAGCCCAGATATTGACTGTTTGCACTGGCCTTGCTCAGGTGGTTTCAGTTCAAGCCGCACCAGCCACTTCTCAGGTCGGGGGAGGTACTCATACCCCTGTCACTCGTACTCCAGAGCAGGTAGTGTAGGGATTTTAGATATCGGGGGCACTACTAGTCTAGCCGGTTACAGCTGCTCAGGCCCAGGTGGGTCCTCTTATGAATGACGATGAGTAGAAGAGATTGGAGAGGTTTGAGAGACTCCGTCCTCCATCATTCAATTGAACTGAGTCAGAGGATGCTCAATATTTCTTGGACAGATGCCAGCGGATTCTTTGTACATCGGGTATTCTGGAAATCAATGGGGTCTCATTTACTATTTTCAGTTGACCGGAGCAGCCTTTAGATAGTGGGAGACTTATGAGAGGAGCAGACCAGTTGGTGCAGCACCACTTTCATGGCATGCGTTCTCCGTATTATTCCTGGAGAAATTTGTGCCACACACCCGCAGAGAAGACCTGCGCAAGCAGTTCGAGCATTTACGTCAGGAGGACCTATCTATGACTTAGTATGAGATGCGATTTTCAGAATTGGCTCATCATGTGGTTTTGTTGGTTCCCACTGAGAGGGAGAAGATCAGGATGTTCATTAATGGCCTCAACCATCAGTTTCGGTTTTGTTATGACTCAGGGAAATGTAGAAGGTGCTAAATTCGACGAGGTAGTTGACAGTGCTCGACAACTAGAGATGGTCCGTACTCAGGAGCGTGAGGAGAGGGAGGCTCAAGGTTCCTTCTAGGGGACAGCCTTATCACAGTAGGGATCGTCCTTATAGGCCCACTCAGATGGCTCGTCCAGCTCACCGTGGCGCATCTACTAGCCATGGTCCATATAGTACTCGATCGAGTCAGTCTTCTCTTAGTGCACTTCCAGCTCCAAATTTATCTCGTGCACCATCAGTTCAATGTTCATCTGTACCAGGTTCTTCTGGTAATTATTCTGGTTCTCGAGGTCCACCTCAGAACTTGCCACCATTTTTTGAGAGGGATTGTTGTGAATATGGGGAGATGGGTCATGTGAGGAAATATTGTCCCCGCCTTTCGCGAGGTCCAGTTCAGCAGAGGAGTCGGGCTACGACTCCTTCACCAGCTGCTACGCCACCCACTCAGCCAGTTCAGGGTGGGGCTCAGGCAGCCAGAGGTCGCCCTAGAGGGGGAAGTCGATCAGGTAGTGGTCAGGCCCGATTCTATGCTATTCCTGCCAGGCCAGATGTCATTGCTTCAGATGCAGTTATCACATGTATTGTCTCAGTATGCCACATGGAAGCTTTAATATTATTTGACCCTGGTTTCACATATTCATATGTATCATCATACTTTTCTCGTTATCTGGATAAGCCCCATGAGTCCTTAGTTTCACCTGTTCATGTATCTACGCCGGTGGGCAATACTATTATTGTGGACAGTGTATATCGGTCATGTGTGGTGACTATTGGGGGGCTGGAGACTAGAGTTGATCTCTTATTGCTTAGTATTGTTGATTTCGATGTACTCTTGGGTATGGATTGTTGTCTCTGTGTCATGCTATTCTGGACTGTCACGCAAAAACCATGACGTTGGCGATACCGGGATTGCCAAAGGTCGATTTGAGAGGTTCTCTAGATTATTTTCCCAGCAGGGTAATTTATTACTTGAAGGCCCAACAGATGGTTGGAAAGGAGTGTTTGGCATATTTAGCCTTTGTGAGGAATGTTGATGCAGACACTCCTACTATTGATTCTGTACCGGTAGTGCGAGACTTTCTGAATGTATTTCTTGCAGATCAGCCGAGTATGCCACCTGATAGGGATATTGATTTCAGAATTGACTTGGTGCGGGGCACTCAGCCCATTTCTATTCCTCCGTATCGTATGGCACCAATTGAGTTGAAAGAATTGAAAGAACAACTTCAGGAACTTCTTAATAAGGGGTTTATTAGGCCTAGTGTGTCACCTAGGGGGTGCACCAGTCCTGTTTTTGAAAAATAAAGATGGTACTATGCGGATGTGCATCGATTATAGGCAGTTAAACAAAGTTAGAATCAAGAACAAGTATCCTTTGCCACATATTGAGGATTTATTTGACCAGCTTCAGGGAGCGAGGGTGTTCTCTAAGATCGATTTGACGTCTGGTATCATCAATTGAAGATTTGGGATTTGGATATGCTAAAGACGTCATTTAGGACCCGTTATGGTTACTATGAATTTCTCGTGATGTCTTTTGGGCTAACCAACGCCCCAGCAACATTTATGCACTTGAGGAATAATGTATTTCAGACGTATCTTAATTTGTTTATCCCAGTATTTATTGATGATATCTTGGTGTACTCACGTAGCCAGGAGGAACATGCACATTACTTGAGTATTGTATTACAGAGATTGAGGGAGGAGAAACTTTATGACAAGTTCTCTAAGTGTGAGTTTTGGCTTAGTTCGGTGGCGTTCTTAGGGCACATGGTGTCCAGTGGGGGGATTCAGGTAGATCCGAAGAAGATAGAGGCAGTTCAGAGTTGGCCTAGGCCATCTTCAGCTACTGATATTCAGAGTTTTCTCGGCTTGGCTGGGTATTATCGTCGCTTTGTGGATGGTTTCGCGTGTATTGCATCGCCCTTGACTAAATTGACCCAAAAGGGTGCCCCTTTTAGGTGGTCGAATGAGTGATAGGAGAGCTTTCAGAAGCTCAAGACTGCCTTGACCACAACCCCAGTTCTAGTTTTACCTTCAGCTTTTGGTTCTTACACAATGTACTGTGATGCTTCTCGGATCGGCATTGGGTGTGTCTTGATGCAGGGGGTAGAGTGATTGCTTATGTTTCACGACAGTTGAAGCCCCATGAGAAGAACTACCTTGTCCATAATTTGGAGTTGGCTGCCATTATTCATGCATTAAAGATTTAGTGGCACTATCTCTACGGTGTGTCCTGTGAAGTATTTATGGATCATCGGAGTCTTCAACACTTATTCAAGTAGAAGGATCTAAATTTGAGGTAGCGGAGATGGTTGGAGCTTCTAAAGGACTATGATATTACTATTTTGTATCATCCCGTGAAGGCCAATGTGGTGGCTGATGCCTTGAGTAAAAAGGCAATGAGTATGGTTAGCCTTGCATTCATTCCTGTTGGTGAGAGGCCCTGCAATTGATGTCCAGGCCTTGGCCTAGGGGTGGCAAGTGGGCCGGTCCTGGGTCTAAACGGGCCAAGTGGGCGAGTCCAAATGGTCCCGGGCCGATCCAAAATTAAACGGGCCAAATGGTCCAAGGCCAAACAGTCTTTTTGTAGGGACCGGCCCGGGACCGGGACATGGACCATTTGGTCCCGGCCTAAACGGTCACGGCCCGCGGGCTAAATGGGCTAAGTGGGCCCAACGGATTTCAAAAAAATAAATATATTAAATAGAAATTAGAGACAAAAGGATATTAAAAAAAATATCTAAGGAAATGCCATGTAAATGTTATTATAGAATTGTGACCTTATATCGAATATAGCTTTTATATATATATATACTATACTATACGTACATCTTATATAGCTTATATACTATACACTTAGTATATATATATATATATATATATATATATACTATACTATACTATACTATACTATACTATATATACATCTTATATAGCTTATATACTATACACTTAGTGTATATATATATATATATATATATATATATAATTTTGTGAGAAAAATGAAAGAATAAAGGGGTATTTATAGTTGAAAATAGGAAAAAAATGTAATTAAAACGTTTGTGTTAAAACAAAGTTGGGGGGTTAAATGGCTATTGTATAAATAGCCAACGACTATTTTTGACAGCCCAACGACTATTTTTGACAGCCAAACGACTATTTTTGACAGACCAACGGCTATATTTTAAATTTTGTTTTTTAAAACAAGTTGACTGTTAGAACCGTTTGGCCCGCGAAGGGACCGGTCCGGTCCCGGGACCTGGAGGGCCAAATGGTCCCGGTCCTGGCGGGCATAAAGCATATAACCGACCCACGAGACCGGTCCAGGCCCACTAAAACCGGTCCTAACGGTCCTGGGCCGTTTGGCCTGCGCTCCTGAGCTGGTCCTAGGCCTGGACCGGCCCACTTGCCAGCCTTACCTTGGCCAATCAGTTCGTGAGATTAGATGTTTCGGAGCCTAGTCGAGTTCTAGCTTGTGTGGTTTCTCGGTCTTCTTTAGATGACCGCATCAGAGAGCGCCAGTATGATGATCCCCATTTTCTTGTCTTGAAGGACACAGTCCATCATGGCGATGCCAAAGAGGTTACTATCGGAGATGATGGGATGTTGGGGATGCAAGGTCGGATTTGTGTGCCAAATGTATATGGGCTGCGTGAGTTGATTCTTGAAGAAGCCCACAACTCGTGGTATTCCATTTATCCGGATGCCGCAAAGTTGTACCAGGGCTTGAGACAATAATATTGGTGGAGAAGGATGCAGAAAGATATAGTGGGGTTTGTAGCTCGGTGTTTAAATTGTCAGCAGGTGAAGTACGAACATCACAGACAGGGCGGATTGCTTCAGAGACTTGAAATTTCGGAGTGAAAATGGGAATGTATTACCATGGACTTCATAGTTGGACTCCCACGGACTTTGAAGAAGTTTGATGTTGTTTGGGTGATTGTGGATCTGTTGACCAAGTCCGCGTATTTTATTCCCTTTGGTACTACTTATTCTTTGCAGCGGTTGGCTGAGATTTATATCCGCGAAATTGTTTGCCTTCACGGTGTGCCGGTGTCCATCATTTCAGATCGGGGCACGTTGTTTACATCACAGTTTTGGAGAGCAGTGCAACGAGAGTTAGGCACACAGGTTCAGTTGAGTACAACATTTCACCCTCAGACGGATGGGCAGTCCGAGCGCACTATTCAGATATTGAAAGATATGCTACGTGCTTGTGTTATAGATTTTGGGTGTTCTTGGGATCAGTTTCTGCCGCTTGCAGAGTTTGCCTATAACAACAGCTACCAATCTCGCATTCAGATGGGTCCGTATGAGGCTTTGTATGGGGAGGTGGTGTCTGTCTCCAGTAGGTTGATTTGAGCCGGGTGAAGGAAGGCTATTATGTACTAATTTAGTTCAGGATTCTTTGGAAAAGGTTAAATTGATTCAGGAACGACTTATCACGGCACAATCTAGACAGAAGAGTTATGCTGTCCGGAAGGTTCGGGATGTTGCTAACATGGTAGGAGAGAAGGTACTACTCCGAGTTTCGCCTATGAAGGGTGTGATGAGGTTCGGGAAGAAGGGCACGTTGAGTCCTAGGTATATTGGGCCTCTTGAAATACTTAATAAGATGGATTATGAATTGCATTGCCGCCTAGTCTATCAGGTGTTCATCCAGTGTTACATGTATCCATGATCTGGAAGTATGTCAGAGATCCGTATCATGTTTTGCATTTTAGTACAGTGCAGTTGGATGGTAATTTGCCTTATGATGTGGAGCCGGTGGCCATTTTGGACCGGCAGGTTCGAAAGTTGAGATCAAAGAACATTGCTTCAGTGAAAGTGCAGTGAAGAGGCCAGCCAGTTCGATAAGCTACATGGGAGACTGAGCAGGAGATGCAGAGTATATATCCACACCTATTTGAGGCTCCAGGTATGATTCTAAACCCGTTCGAGGATGAATGTTTGTTTAAGAAGGAGAGAATGTAACTACCCGGTAGGTCGTTTTGAGTATTACAGCCTTGTTCCCCCATTTAATGCTTATCTTGTGTTCTATTATAATTATGCGACTTGCCGGGGAGGTTTCAGAATGAATTGGAACACTTAATTCCAAGATTTAAAGCTTAAGTTGAAATAGTTGACCGGATGTTGACTTATGTGTAAACGACCCCGGAATAGAGTTTTGATGATTCCAATAGCTCCGTATGGTGATTTTGGACTTAGGAGTGTGTCCGGATAATTATTTTGAAATCCGTAGTTAAATTAGGCTTGAAATGGCGAAAATAGGAAATTGAAAGTTTGAAAGTTTGACCGGGGGTTGACTTTTTGATATTAGGGTCGAAATCCGATTCTAGAAATTGGAATAGGTCCTTTATGTTATTTATGACTTGTGTGCAAAATTTGAGGTCAATCGGGCTTGATTTGATAGGTTTCGGCACTGAATGTAGAAGTTGGAATTTGTTAGTTTTCATTAGGCTTGAATTGGGATGCGATTCGTGGTTTTAGCATTGTTTGATGTGATTTGAAGCCTCGGCTATGTTTGTATGATATTTTATGACTCGTTGGTATATTGGGTTTAGGTCCCGGGGGCCTCGGGTGAGTTTCTGGTGCAATCGCACCTGTGGACATTTTCTCATAGGTGCGAGCTCGCAGAAGCGAGCTTTGCATCGCAGATGTGTTCAGGCATGAAGAGGGGCAGTGTGCGCAGGTGCGGAGCTTTTGCTGTATCTGTGAAGCCACAGAATTGGATTGTTGATCATAGAAGTGTGATGTCCTCAGAAGCGGATGGAACCTCGCAGAAGCGAGTCTGCAGAAGCGACAACAAAGTAGCAGAAGAGGACGTAGGGGAAGCTGCGCAAAACAAACAAAATTGGATAACTTCTTCGTAGAAGTGAGTCCGCAGAAGCGGACTCTTGTCCGCAGAAGAAAAGGGGGTGCAGAAGCGGAAAAATGACTGCAAATGCGGTTGCGCAGAAGCGGTTAAACATTCCGTAGGTGCGGAACCTCTGGACAGTGTACAAAAATAGAGGGTTCCGAGCTTTTGCCATTTTTGGTCATTTCGAGCACGGGTTGAGGTAATATTTCAGAGAGAATTCATGGAAAATCTTGAGGTAAGTCACTTGTGATCATTATTAGTCAGTAATATTGAATTATCATCGAATATTTCGACTTGATTACGTGTTTTTGAGGTGTAATTCTAGGATTTGGGCCTAGGGATTTGAAAATAAGATTTGAGGATTTGAAGGTCGAGTTGATGTCGGAATTTGGTATGGTTGGACTCGTGGTTGAATGTGCATTCATATTTTGTAACTTTTGTCGGGTTCCGAGACGTGGGCCCCACTGACGATTTTTGAGTTGAATTTTGGATTTTGTTGGAAAATTTAGTATTTTTATATGGAATTGATTCCTATAATTTGTGTTGACTGTATCAAATTAATTGTGACTAAATTCAAAGCGTTCAGAGGCCAATTCGCTAGGCAAAGGCATAATGGAATAAAGGACTTGCATGGTTCGAGGTAAGTAATACTTCTAAACTTTGTTCTAAGGGTATGAATCCCTGAATTACGTATTAAAAGAATTGTTCGGAGGTGATGCACATGCTAGGTGACGGGCGTGTGGGCGTACACCATAGAAATTGTGACTTAAATAAATTCCATTGAGTTGCATAATCAAAGAATCACGTCATTATTCACATGTTCCCCGCGTGTTAGAGAAATCGAGTTGAGGCTCGTATTAAAGATCACATTTAGGCTACGTGCCGATATTTTAGGACGCACAGGGGCGTCCTGCTGTTGAATTAATGTTTTTAAAAATAAATTTCATACTCAGTCATGTTCATCCCTTTGTGAGGATATTTATGGGATTGAGTTGCACGCCGCAGCAGGCCATATTAGCTTTATATTTATTATTATATGGATCGGGGTTGTACGCAGCAGCAGGCCTTATAGGCTTTATTATTATGGGATCAGACTAAATGCCACAATAGGCTATATAGTGCTTGGGCTGAAGGAGCCTCTCCTATGTTTACACCCTCCACAATGAGCGCAATTGATGTTTATACTTGGGATGGACTTCCCAGGGCATGGAGTTGCCTTATTTATTTATTTATTTATTTTTATTTTTATTTATTTATTTTTATTAGGGATGGATCTTCCCTGGGCATGGATCTTGCCCGAAGCATTTATATTTTTGGGATGGATTTTCCTTTGTATGGATCTTGCCTAATTATATATATTTGGGGATGGATCTTCCCATGGGCTGGATTGTCCTTATACAGTACTGAGTGACTGACTTTCAGTTGATGTGTATATATACGGGATGGATCTTCCCTGGGCTGGATTGGCCGTATATAGTACTGAGTGATTGAGTATTTTGAGATTTTGAGTACACGAGGTTTCCACTGAAGTGCATCACATACAACATGTATATTGGCATGTAGATATAGAGATGTCATATTCCTCATATCATTCAGGATTGATCTATTTTACTTGTACTGAGTTTAACTGTTGAATTTGAAAGCATACCTTATTATTGTACTGTTATTTCTATATTAGACTGTACCTGTTGAGCTCGTCACTATTTTCAGCCCAAAGGTTAGTCTTGTTACTTATTGAGTATATGAGGTTGGTTATACTCGTACTACACTCTGCACTTCGTGTGGAGATCCATGTACTTCCGGATACAGCAGTTGCTAGATTTCGGAGTTTCATCTCTTGGAGACTATCGAGGTAGCTGCTCAGCGTTCACAAATCTTGACTATCTTTCCTTTCAGTTTTTTGTACTGTTCTATATTTACAGACAGTGTTTTATCAGTCAGAGTATGTTATCATTTAGATGCTCATGTACTTAGTGACACAGGGTGTTGGGAGTATATTTGTATTAGTATTTTTGGGATTTTCTATTAAATCAAAATATTATTTTTTCAAACTTGAAATATTATAGTGGTTTATTAAGGTTATCGGCTTGCCTAGTACTGAGATAGGCGCCATCACGACATGCGAATTTTGGGTCGTGACAGGTACTTGGGTTATATGTGATATTTGACCGGTTTAGGTTATTTAGACTCTTTTGATGCCTTTAATTGAATTGCCATAGCATGTTATATTCCTCATTGTTAATCAACTCTTACATATGTTAATCTACCCTTACATTCTTTATTTTTACATTGTTAATATTTGTTCTATCTCTTACTTGTAGTTTTGCACTTATATGCTTAAGTAATTGCCTTCCATATTACCTTGTTACATCTTTAATTGTTGAATTACTTGTAATTGAAGTTGTTATTTCATGAAATATCGTATTGTTGAGTTATTGGTGTTGAAGTTGAGAAACCGTTATCACATTGAGGTGAAGTTGTTAATTATTGAGATATCTTTCTTGTTGAGAAATTCACTTTCATTTTATTATTGTTGAGATTCTTGCGCATATTGTATTTGAGCCATGGCTATTTGTTGTAGCAACATTGATATTGTTGATTCTTTTGGCAAGTTGTGGCATAAGGGCACTTGTGGTGCGAGTTGTGATTATGTTGTGATATTGATACATATGCGGTGGTATAAGACTAGGAGTTGTTACGCATGCGGTAGTATAAGGATAGGGTTTGATACACATGCGGTGAGATAAGGTGGGCTTGATATGCGTGTTGCTAGTAGGGGAACTACTTAAACCCACTCAGTGTGATAAGGTGGTCTAAAATGCAGGTAGCTATTTCGAAAATGTCACGACCCAAAATACCAAGTGTCGTGATGGCGCCTATTATGATACTAGGCAAGCCGGAAACTCACACATACCAACATCTTGAAATTTAAAATATACAGAAATAAGCTTAAGTAAAAGTCTCATAAAACTGGATAAAAACGTCACAGCTCAATATAGAATTGTTTCAAAACCTGGGTGTCACTGAGTACGTGAGCATCTATACAAATACATAGTCTGATACACTATCTAAGAAAATAGAACAGAATAAGTAAAACTGAGATATAGGGGAGGAGAGTCAAGGTCTGCAGACGCCAAGGCAGTTACACCGATAAATCTCAGAACGGCTGAAACTCCAAGTTCAACAACCACTGTGCCCGAAAACACCTGGATCTGCACACGAAGTGCAGGGTGTAGTGTGAATACAACCAACTCAATAAGTAACAAGTATAACTGTTGGACTGAAAGCAGTGACGAGTCCGAAAAATACGGTCCAAATAAATAATTAAACAGTATGGAAATTTATAGGACACATGACAATAATATCTCAGAGAAACTCATAATTTCCAGGTACCAGAATATGAATATAGGCATGCTTCCAGGTTTAACAATTAAACTCAAATAGATAAAATATGTCAAGTCTGAATGATATGAGGAATATGACATCTCTATATGTACATGCCAATATGCACATCATATACGATGCAATACTATGAAAGCCTCGCGTACTCACACTCTCAGAGTACTCAACCTGACTGTCTCAATTCTCACTCATTACACTCCATCACTCAGCACTGTACAGGGCAAATCCAACCCAAACGCTAATAAATCTTTCTGCAGCACGTGGCCCGATCCCATCATGAATCAATAGCAATTGCGCTCAATGTGGGTGCGCAGAATCCGGAGGGCAGATCCACCCCAAGCACTATAATAATCCAATCATGGCATGAATAAATAAGGCTTGATGCGGCGTGTCGCCCGATCCCATAAATATAACTCACAAACAGGCGCTCGCCCTCACTCAGTAATCAATCTCTCTAGTCCCTCGGGCTCACAACACTCGTGTTAAGCATCCCAAATCAACGATGCATGATGTGACAATATATGATAGCATAGACTGAGATATGATATGCAATGATGAATGCAACTAAGTACATAACTCTAAATAAGCAAATAACGCAATAGCAAAGAACGACCACTGTAGGTCCCAATAGTACCAGCACATAGCCTAAATATGATTTCTAGCATAAATCACAGCTCAAGTGATCTACCACATAGAGTACAGTAATAATATTCAGATAAGATAGCTACACAGTTCCATGGAATCGACTAAATCACAATTACTATGGTGCACGCCCACACTCCTATCACCAAGCATGCGCGTCACTTCAACACCAATCACATAACACATAATTTCAGTGATTCATAGCCACAGAACTGAGTTTAGAAGTGTTACATAACTCAAACCGTACAAATCTCTACTCCAATAAGCCCTTGCCTCGCGAATCGGCCTCCAAATACCTCGAATCTAGCCACAAACAATTCGATACAATAAACACAAACTAAAGGAATCAATTCCATATGAAATTGCTAAGTTTTTAATCAAAAGTAAAAAGGTCAACTCAAAAGTCAACTCCTCGGCCCACGTCTCAGAATCCAATAAAAATACAAAAAAAAAAAAAGAAGCCCATTCAACAACGAGTCCAACCATACCAAATTTGCCAAATTCCGACACCAAATCGTCACTCAAATCCCCAAATTTAACTCTCTAATCAATATCATAAAACTCCCTAAATTCCACCTTAAAAACACATACTAGGTGAAAAATTCAATAAGGATACAATATTATTGCATAAAAATGATCAAGTGTGACTTAAATCATCGCTTAGTCCGAGTTTGCAAAGTCCAAAATGATTAAAATCACGAAACCCTTGAATTCTAAACACTGCCCAGGCATTTCCGCACCTGCGGAGCCTCGGCTCGCACCTGCGCTCCCACTTTTGTGGAGAAAAACTCGCTTCTATGAAACTCCCTTAACAACCGAACAAGCAAACATGCGGTTGAGCCTCGCACCTACGAACCTCCCCTCGCTTCTGCGACCCAACGCTGTCCGCCCAATTTCGCTTATGTGGTCATGCGCAAATACATATCCGCATCTACAGAAACTTTTCTGCGCCTGCGATCCCCCGTGGCCTTCCTCCTCTTAGTAGCTGCGCAAGCTTAGCCACTTTTGCGTCTCCGCACCTATAGCACCTCAACATAACACTTAAGCCAAATTCGATCCGTTAACCATCTGAAACTAACCCGAGGTCCCCGGGACCTCAACCAAATATACAAACAAGTTCTAAAACACAATACGAACATAGTTGAGGCCTCAAATCACATCAAACAATATCAAAAACATGAATTGCACCCCAATGCAAGCCTAATGAAAACTATGAAATTCCAACTTCTACAATCGATGTTGAACCTTATCAAATAAAGTCCGATTGACCTCAAATTTTGCACACGCGTCATAAATGACACAACGGACCTTTTCCAACTCTCAGAACAAAAATCCGAGCCCATTAACCACAAATTTAACTCTCGGTCAAACTTCTCAATTTCCAAAACTTCTAATTTTCCATCTTACGCCATTTCAAGCCAAAATCAACTACAGACCTCCATATCACTATCCGGACACACTCCTAAGTCCAAAATCACCATATGGAGCTATCAGAGTCATCAAAACTCTATTTTAGAGTCGTCTACACATAAGTCAACATCTTGTCAACCTTTTTAACTTAAACTTCCAACCTTGAGACTAAGTGTCTCAAGTCATTCCGAAACATTCTCGGAACCAAACCGACTACCCAGGCAAGTCACATAACAATAATTGAGCATAAAATAAGGAGTAAATGGGGGAACGTAGCTACAACACTCAAAATGACAGATCGGGTCGTTACATCCTCCCCCTCTTTAATAAAGGTTCGTCCTCGAACGGGTCTAGAAACATATCCGGAGTCTCAAATAGGCGTGGATATCTGCTTTGCATCTCCCGATAGGTCTCCCAAGTAGCCTCCTCAACTGGCTGACATCTCCACTGCACCTTCACTGAAGTTATGTTCTTTGACCTCAACTTTTAAACCTGGCGATCCAAAATAGCCACCGACTCCACATTAAACGTCAAATCACCATCCAATTGAACCGTGTTGAAGTCCAAAACATGAGACGGATCACCGACATACTTCCGAAGAATAGAAACATAAAACACTATATGAACACTCGATAGACTAGGCGGCAAGCAAAACCTGTAAGCCATATCTCCAATCCTCTGAAGCACCTCAAAAGGCCCAATATACCGAGGGCTCAACATGCCCTTCTTTCCAAACCTCATAACACCCTTTATGGGCGAAACTCTGAGCAGTACCTTCTCCCCAACCATGTAAGCAACATCACGAACCTTCCGATCGGCGTAGCTCTTCTGTCTACACTGTGCCATGCGAAGTCAATCCTGAATCATCTTAACCTTATCTAAAGCATCCTGAACAAAGTCAATACCTAACAACCTAGCCTCACCCAGCTCAAACCATCCCACCAGAGACAGACACCATCTCTCATACAAAGCCGCATATGGAGCCATCTGAATGCTCGATTGGTATCTGTTGCTGTAGGCAAACTCTGCGAGCGGCATATCCTCCTAAATCTGAATAGTGCGCTAAGACTGTCTATCCATCTGAGGGTGGAATGTTGTACTTAACTCAACCTATGTGCCCAACTCTTATTGCACTGCTCTCTAAAACTGCAATGTAAACTGCGTTCCCCTATTTGAAATGATGAACACCGGCACATCGTGAAGGCGAACAATCTTGTGGATGTATATCTCAGCCAACCGCTCTGAAGAATAAGTAGTTCTAACTGGAATGAAATGCGCGGACTTGGTCAACCGATCCATAATCACCCAAATAGCGTCAAACTTCCTCGAAGTCAGTGGGAACCTAACTACAAAATACATGGTGATACACTCCCATTTCCACTCCGGAATCTCAAGCCTCTGAACCAATCCGCCCGGTCTCTTATGCCTGTACTTCACCTGCTAACAGTTTAGGCACCGAGCTAAAAACCCCACTATATCCTCCTTCATCCTCCTCCACCAATAGTGCTGCCTCAAGTCCTGGAGGGGTTGATGAATGAGTGAGGTCGAGGGCCTGATTGTGAGGATATTTATGGGATGGGGCTACACGATGCATCATGTTTCATTGATTTTATGCCATGATTGGCTTGATATAGCGCTTGGACTGAAGGAGCCCCTCCGGAGTCTGTACACACCCCTAGTGAGCGCAGGTACCTACTGAGTGCGAGTGCCGAGTTCCGAGTGATTGAGAGGACTGGGTGGCTGGGAGGACTGAGTGAGTTGTTACTCTAAGAGTATGCATATGGTATTTATCACTGATTTGTATTGCATTTGGCATGCACGCTTGACATACATGCATAAAGATGCATTTTTCCTCATGCTGTATAATATTACATCATTTATGACTTCTCATACATTTTGACATATGGGCATAGAGAGACATCTTACACTTGCTATTCGAAAGGAAAATGAAACATCTTATTGATTGTTGAAAGGATTTTTGGTAAAAATCATAGTTTTCAAAATTACTCATAGTTTTGGCAATTTCGGTAAAATATTTGGGTTTACACTGAGATACTTGAAAAACATGCCTATTTTCTAAAACTGTGAACGAGCTGAGCATTTTATTTCTGAGATACTCCTTTTATTACTTGTACTATGTTATGAATTGTTGTGGGATATTGGTATTGGACCCGACTTTTGTTTTAGTTCATTACTACTTTCAAACTAAGGTTAGGTTTGTTACTTATTGAGTACATGGGGTTGGTTATACTCATACTACACATATGCACCTTGAGGGCAGATATTGACTGAGGACGTTGCTGTGATCGACGGGAGCCGGAATTGAAGACGTACCTGCATTTCGGTTGTAGCTGCCTCTTGTTCATGGTAGCCTTAGATCTATAAAACTTTGTTTATGTACTCATCAAACAAATGATGTATTTACTTCATTTCAGCTTTGTGAACTCTATTCTTAGAAACTCATGATTTATACTACTAGTCCTTGGAAAATGTATAGGATTTAGATATTTTCTTTTACTTAACTGTCTTACTAAATTTCATAGGAATTGTATAGTTGTTAATTGGCTTACCTAGAGGGTTGGGTGAGGTGCCATCACGACTAGTTAAATTTTGGGTCGTGACAGTTGTTTAGTTTTATCACGACCCTAATTTTTCCTCTGTAGGATGTGGTGATGACACCTAGTATCTAAGACTAGGTACGCCTAACAATGAGAGATTATGACAGAAATAAAAGCTAAGACATGATATAAACTAACAATTCTCATAAATATCTCAATAACTAAAAACAACTGCAATGCTCCCTAAATGCGGTGAGACTGAGTCATAAGCTTCTACAGAATGTTCCAAAACACCTACTACAACACTGTCTAATAAATGAAACAACAATACTATAAGGATAACAGAAGGTGACTCCAAGGCCTGCAGACATCGAGCAGGTGTACCTTGAAGTCTCCGGCAAACAGCTCCAATCAAACACTAACGTCCATCACGAGTAGACGTACCTGGATCTACACAAAACGATATGCAGAAGCATAGTATGAGTACACCTCAACGGTACCCAGTAAGTATCAAGCCTAACCTCGGTAGAGTAGTAATGAGGCCAGGTCAAGAGACCTAGTATGACATAATAAACAGAATGAAAACATAATAACGAGAGGTAATGGAAGGAAGAGAAATAAATTATACGAAACAAGTTAATAACATAGACTAATGCAGGAATTGTAAGCATAGAGACAACATAAAGGAAGCAATTAGAGAGAACCACCATAGTCAAATACGGATCCAAACTGATAAGACAAGGAATAGTAGAAGCAACAAGAAGTTTTTCACCAATAACTCTTTACAATAGGAGATTAATAACAAGAATCATAAATGAAGTACCGCCTCATACACGACAAGAATCACAACCCAGGTACCGCCTCGTATACAAGAAGAATCACAACTGAGGTACCACCTCGTATTCCCATTTCTCAATTTCAATCACAATCTTTTCTTATACTGTCGTGTGAGCCTTACATTTAAATAGTTTTGAAAATATATTTTCCAAAATAGCTACACGCACTATGGCCCATTTGATGACGTCGCGTGGCTTCAAGTAATTCCCTTACAAGAAATATGCATATAAGTTCCACCTTATGTCGCCACATGTACATTAACCCATATCCTTATACCGCCGCATGCGCACTGATATCACATCACAATAATAACTCACACCAGAAGTGTCCATATGCCACAACATGGCAATAATCAACAATATAAATATTTTCACAATAATAGCCCATGGATCAACAACAATGTGTACAAGAATATCAACAATAACAATAAATGTAAATTTCTCAATAAGAAGGGTATCTCAACAATTAACAACATTACCTCATTGTGGTAATGGATTTCAAAACTTCAACACCAATAACTCAATAATGAGAGAGATAATGTGTAACTATGATATTAAATAAGAATAACTCACAATGGAAGAGATATGTAACGACCCCGCCAGTCGGTTTGAGTATTGTAGCCATGTTCCCCCATTTCCTGCTTATTCTATGTTAAATTATTGTTATGTGACTTGCCGGGGTAGTTGGTTTCGGTTCCGGAATGAGTTGAGACACTTAGTCTCAAGGTTGGAGGCTTAACTTGAAAAGGTTGACAGGATGTGGACTTATATGTAAATGGCTATGGAATGGAATTTTGATGGTTCTGATAGCTCCATTGGCTGATTTTGGGCTTAGGAGTGTGTACAGATAGTGATTTGGAGGTCCGTAGTTGATTTATGCTTGAAACAGTGAAAGTTGGAAAATTAGAAGTTTTGGAAATTGAAAAGTATGATCGAGAGTTGACTTTGTGGTTACCGAGCTCAGATTTTGGTTCTAGGAGTTGGAGTAGCTCCGTTGTGTCATTTATGACTTGTGTGCAAAATTTGAGGTCAATCGGACTTGATTTGATAGATTTCGACATCGATTGTAGAAGTTGGAATTTCTTAGTTTTCGTTAGGATTGAATTGAGGTGCGGTTCATGTTTTGATGTTTTTTGACGTGATTTCAGGCCTCAACTAAGTTCGTATCGTTCTTTAGGACTTGTTGGTATATTTGGTTGAGGTCCTAGGGGCCTCTCATAGAGTTTGGATGGTTAACGGATTGAAGTTTGGAATTGAAGGATTGGTTAAGTGCACCAAGTCTGGTGTGATCGCACCTGCTGAGTTTTGGTCGCAGATACAGATTTTGCGAAGCTGAGCAATGGTCACAGGTGCAAGCGTTTGTCCGCACCTGCGTGGTCGCAGATGCAGGGATGGCGTCGCAGAAGCGAGGTTGACTGGACTGCTGATAGGTCGCAGGTGCAAGGGAAATGCCACATCTGCGAGCCCGTAGATGCGTGTGTGACTCCGCAGAAGCAGAGGGTGAACAGAAAAGGGTAGTTCACAGAAGCAAACCTCATTGCGTAGGAGCGAGCCTGCAGATGCGGGATTGGGGGTCGCAGAAGCAATGGAGCGGAGTTTAAGTTAGTTCTGCAGATACGGAGATTTGACCGCATAAGCGGTATCGTAAAAGCGAAGAAAAGGGCGCATGTGCGAAAGCACTAGGCAAAATATTTAATTTGGGGGTTTTGTGTTTTTTCTAATTTTAGACTTTGCAAACTCGGAATAAGGCAATTTTTTAGAGGGATTTCGAGGGGTTTCTTGAAGTAAGTTACTTGTGATCATTTTTATTCAATAATATTGTTTCCCCATTAAATTTCCCACCTAGTTTATGTGTTTTTGAGGTGGAATTTTGGAAGTTTGAGGCTAGGGATTTGGAGAGTTAATTTGGGGATTTGAGTGGCGATTCGGTGTCGAAATTTGGTAAATTTGGTATGATTGGACTCGTGGTTTAATGGGCTTGAGTTGATTGTATGGAATTGTTTATGGCTAGATTTGAGGTGTTAGAAGGCTGATTCGCGAGGCAAGGGCTTGATAGCGGAGTGATTCGATTTTCTTGAGGTAAGTATCATATTTAAACTCGATCGAGGCACTAGTTTCCTGAATTGTTGTAATAGCCATGTGCTTTTTTGTGTGCACATGCCTGGGGATGAGTCCATGTGCGGGCACCGGGGTTATATATTCATGCTTGGGTTGTGATCAGGCTCTTATAATCTTAGAATTGACTGTTAAGCTTTAAGTTTTGATATCCCACATGTTGTAACAACTTATGTGATCTAATTGAGCCATGATAAGGCTACTTAGAGGTTTAACCCCTGAACGAACTGAATAAATACTTTTCATTGATGAAATTGTCGGTTTGAGCTATGATAGCACACTTTGCACATGCCTACACTTTAGCATGTAATTTACACCAGTCTAGGGACATGAGAATCTTATTTCATTCATCTTATACCTGTATACTTGCTTTATTGCTTCTGTATGATATATTTGGACTGGGGCCTGCGGCTATGTTGGGCTGGTTATGTTATTGGCACATGAGTTATTATGTTATTGACATGTGAGTTGTCAGTGCAGATCCATGTATTGATATTATTGGCACGTGAATTGTCTGTGCAACACGGGAATTGTTTTTGCGGATCCAAATATTGATAATATTGACACGTGAGTTGTCCGTTCAGGTTTTATTGTTAGCACGTGAGTTGTTCGTGCAGTGTTTGGAACTTGTATTTTCTTGATCATTTATCTAATTTACTTGTTTCCTTCCTCTACATGCCATAATACTGTTTGAGCAGGGTATTTGAGAAATAGTGCACATGCACACACGGACATTCTTCTCACGAAACCTTATGAGTTAGTTTTAAATATTGTAATGTGCTGGTCTAAAAAGGCAGAATTACACCGGAATAAGTAGTATCATCTCCTCAATAATTTAAGATTCTCTTACCTTGTCATGTTTATTTGCGATACTTATTAAGTTGGTTGTACTCACACTACACCATGCACCTCGTGTGCAGATCCAGGCATTTTCGGACACGGTGGTTGTTTATCGTGGAGTTTTACCTATTCGTAGATTATCGAGGTTGTTGCTTTAGCGTCCGCAGACCTTGACTCTCCTCCCCTATCTCTTAATTTTGATTATTCTGTTATACATTCTTAGACAGTGTATTAGACTGTGTTACTTTATAGATGCCCATGTACTTAGTGATACCCAGGTTTTGGGAAAAACATTTTGTAATGAGCTGAGGCGTTTCCATACAGATTTATGAGATTTTTACTTATTTAAACCTATTTTGGTATATTTTTAAATTGAAAGTGTTGGTATGTGTGAGTTGTCGGCTTGCATAGTATCATGATAGGCGGCATCACGACATGTTGAGTTTTGGGTCGTGACAAGATAACATGTAACAATGACTTTAACTAAGGATAATCAACAAGAATTCGGCTCCAATCTCTCCAAAATTCTTTCCAAAATCCTCCTAGAATCTTCCTTAACTCCCAATCTTGCAGTCATAATCTTCATGCCACTCCTGCAATGCATGACTAAAGTCGGGACAAAATTGACTTTGGTTTAGTTTCTTTGCCCGAAAATTCTTTCATCGTCTCTGGGCAAAGAGGGGTAGTTGTTGACGGACAATTTTGACACCCCTTTTAAAATTAATTTACTTATACATAATAATTAAAAATAAATATTTGAAAGTATTTTCTAGTAATAAATACCTATTTCTACAAATTACTTAATTATTATTTTTGAAATAAATCACCTAGCATTAGTATTATGTAATTACAAATATACTTACTATTTTAAGATAATTAAAATAACTTTTATATACATCACATAGGACTTATAATTAATTTAACAAATTACTCCTTAATTTCTAGTTAATTATATTACTATGTTGATAATTTGGAATTAATGCTATAATTCAATAAATGTAGTATTTATAAAAAATTAATTACTATAGTTAGTAATGTGTAAAATAGTTATAATTTTACTATATTTTATTGAAAATTATTAATCTTATTTAAAGGGATCAAAAGAAGCTAAAGGCTATGATTGCAATTCAGTATTAAATACCAATTGGCCATTCTTTAAATCAAAGCTAGCCCAATACGCAAGCCCAATCCGGAACTAACCCAATCCAAACAACCCCTATTTCCACTATGGAAATCCTTGCCACTCCCTTTAAACCAATAGTTGTGCTCCACGTCGCCTTCCCATCTCCTCACAAAAGAAAAACAACTAATCCGAGTCGTTCACCCTATAGATCAATAGCTCTGAATTTGTCTCCATTTCCCTTTTAATATTAATAGACCCATCGATCTTAATCTTGGCCATTGAAACCAATGGATATAACAGCTCTCAAAATTCGTCCAGAAAAAGGCTTAAATCACAAATTATCAAGACCGATAATCAAGAAGATCAATGGCCCAGATCCATTCCCCTAAGTTTAACCTAAGAGACGACCCAACTATTCTCCTAACCCTAACCATTTCCACTTTGAACGGCCGCCATTCCTTTCCCCTTTCTTTCACTTTTCTCTTAACCTCCCATGAACATCAATCAACAGACCTTGCACAAATTCGTGCAAGGTCATGAAATTTCTCAGCAAATTATCTCTCCTGCCTCCTTATTCGTGAATCTCGCTATATTTCTTTCTTCATTGAAAAAATCTAAAACACCAGACATGGCCAATAAAATTAAACAATCATTTCATCTTCATTCTTTCAAATCAAAACTTGCAAAATCATCCGTCCCTAGGCTGTGAGACCAGCGATTCACTTTCCGTTTTCATTGATTAAATTCAAAACCCCTCAAATCTGAAACCCTAGCTTGAAGATATAACTTCAAATCACTTAAATCCTCTCTCGCTCCGTCAAATCGTAGCATGCATTGAGTTTTTTTAGAGGATTCACTATGAGGATTCTTTACCCAGAGGTCAAACACAAAGACTTCTAGGTTTTAAGTCTTGACCGATGGTCCTCTCCCTTCAATGATCAATCTCCCTCATCTAGTAAAAAATCTTTGTTGTTTTCCCCTCTACTCTTCTTTGATTTCACTCAGATTGCTCACATCATCAGCGCATCATCATCTTCCACTATCTAATTTGAATCTCGTTAAACCTGTAACAACCCGACCAGTCGTTTTGAGCTCTAGAACTTCATTCGGAGGTTTTAGGCCTTGAGTATCTTCACTTCATGTTCTATGACTTGTACGCGTGGTCAGAATTGAACTTCGGGAAGTTCAGAGTTTATTCAGATGGAAAATTCTGAATTCAGAAGTTTTAAGTTGGAAGAGTTAACCAAGGTTTGACTTTTGACTAAACGGCCTTGGAATTGGGATTTGAAGGTTCCAATAGGTTTGTATGATGATTTCGTACTTGGGCATATGTTCAGGTTGAGTATGGGGTGGTCCTGGAGCATTTCAGCGCTTATTGTGGAAAGTTGGCAATTCGTAGGTTTTAGAATTTCTTAAGTTTGGTTTAAAGTTGATTTTTGTGTTATGGATGTCTATTTGAGGTTCTGAGCCTTGGAATAGGTGCGTATCATGATTTATGACTTGTACATAAAGTTTGGCGTCATTCCGAAATGTTTAAGTGGAAAGTTTGAATGTTTGAAAATTAAAAGGAGGTTTGATCATCGATTCATGGTTTTGATGTTGTTTGCTATGATTTGAGGCCTCGAGTAGGTTCGTGTTATTTTTTGGGACATGTTTGTGTAATTGGACAGTGTCCTGGGGTCCTCAGGTGTGTTTCAGATGTGTTTGGGTTATATCGCGCTCTTATTTAATATTTCAACGTAGTTTCTTTGGAGATAAAGGGTACCATATTGAGAAAACGACCTTTGATTTGTGATTGAATTGAACCATTAGATCTGTATCTTAATTACGGAACCATAGCAATAAGAATCGTCAAATTCCGAGATCGTACGAAAGCGTTATGCCCATTTCTATGTCGGAAAAGATTGCTGGTTTTTGGTATGGGCGCGAGGGAGGTCCCGCGAACGCGAAGAAGGAAATTTGGGTTGACAATTCAACAAGAAAAATTGCTCTTCGCGAACGCGAAGGCGAAGAACAAAAATCGCCAGGACATTGTTTTAAATGGACAGACCGAGCATTTTAGTATTTTGAGCATATCTTGAGTTCTAAAGCTTCGTTTGAGGTGATGTTTACAGCGTTGTCCTCGTCTCAAAAAGGGGGTAAATATCAGACCTTTATTTTGATGTTTTCCATGATTATCTTCATTGGTTGTCATTTTTATCCGTGTTTCGATTGTAGAAATTGGGGTTTTGAGCCCAAAATTTATGAGATGGTAAATCCTTGATTTGAGGATCAATTCATGGATGAAATTGGATAATTTTTGGAATATAAACTATATAAGTTACGGGTAATAATTATTTTTTATAATTTTCAAAATTTGGATGCGTGGGCCCGGGGGTTGACTTTGTTCACTTTTATTTAGGAGTTGGGAATTTATTTATAATTGTTAAATTACGAGTATTGCGGTATATTTTGATTGGTTTGCACGTTGGTTGATTAGTTTCAGGTCGTTTAGAATTTATCGGATTTCGGAGTGAGGTAAGTCTCCTGTCTAACCTTGTGAGGGGAAAATTATCCCGTAGGTGTTATATTTGTTATGTGCTACATGTTGTGGGAGCTACGTACGTATGAGGTGACGAGTGTCTGTGCATATGCTAGAATTCCTAATTATGACCGGGTAGACTTAGACTCACACCATTCTTTAATTATATTATTTGCATTATTCTTGCCTGTTCAATTGCTTTAATTCACATTATAACCTGAGACTAGATTCGCGTAAAGTAATGGACTCGCTATTTTAGATACTTGACAAGCTACTTGTTCAACCGTAGAAATTGTACTTCCATTATTGATTTCTTCTACGTTGTGCGTATCCATGAGAAAGTTTTCTTGAATCTCATAACTCATAAAAAGCTTTATATTATAATTGGATGGGGTTGTTCGCCTCGACAATTTCATGAAATACGCTTATGGGATTGGGTCGTTCGCCTCGGTAGTATCATATTATTTTGGTATTGGGTATTTAGCCTCGGTAGTACCACACTCTTATAGGATCGGGCCTTTTGCCTCGGCAGTAGCACACTCTTATAGGATCGAACCGTTCGCCTCAGTAGTATCATTTTCTTATGGGATCGGGCCGTTCACCTCGACATTTCTATAAAACCACTCTTATGGGATGGGGCCGATCTCCTCGGTAGAATCGTGCGAAATACTTGATAAGAAGTCCGCGTATTCATGAATTTTCCAAACTTGAGATATGGTCGTTGATTTGGCGTTGACCATTACGTACTTCATTTGAGAGGTATCCAGTGTTTGAGGACTTTGTGAGTTCATCTCTAGACCGTATTATTTTCCTTTACATGTACTCATAGTTACCTACCATGTTTTATATTTGCCTACTTTATTATATTTGATTTACTAGACCACTAGTAAGTGTCAATGTCGACCCCTCACCACTACCTCTTCGGGGTTAGGCTAGATACTTACTGGGTAGACGTTGATTTATGTACTTATACTGTACTTCTGCACTAAATGTGCAGGATTTGACAGGTTCATTTGGTGATCGCTTGGGTGCGGAGGCGCAACTACTGAGGGGAATCTATGGTAAGATCTATTCTACACCATGATTCGCATCACACAGAGTTTCCATCACCATTATTTACTTTGTCCTATCTACCTTGTATTGCAGACATATGATGTTTTGTTATTATACTTCCTAGTAGAGGCTCATGCACTTGTGACACCAGGTTTTGGGGTGTTCTAGAATTTGTTTATGATTTTGCTTACCATTGAGACACTTCTACTGTATATTTTACTTAAATCATACGTATATGTGATTTTTGATGCATCGATCTCTCTATCTAATAAGATTCATGATTTCAAATATAATAAAATGAATAATTAAGTTGGTAGTTCACTATTGGCTTGCCTAACGGTGACGTTGGGTGCCATCACGATCTATAGTTGGTTTTGGGTCATGACATCTTGGTATCATAGCGTTAGGTTCACTTAGGTCTCACGAGTCATGAGCGTGTCTAGTAGAGTCTTGCGAATCGGTGCAGAGACGTCTGTTATTATCTTTGAGAGGCTACAAGGCTGTTAGGAGCACTTCCCTTCTTGATTCCTCATCATGCAGATTGATTCTTTTGAGATTATGCCTTTATTTCCTTTATACTTATTCTTATACGGTGTTGAGTTCTTGTTATCAATTGGGTGCCGACAAGTTGTGAAGATGCTATAGATGCTTTTCCCTACGAATGTGGGCAAACCATTAACGTCGCTTTGTGAAGGAATATTCTTTCATTTCAGCCCAAAATTTGTATTTCCTAATGTTGAGACTTTATACCTCCAAATTTGGTGGAATTCTTGTTAATATTGTGGTGACGCCATCCCTGATTGAATGCATTGAGACTCATCGGCATGTCAGTCTTCATTTGTTGCCTCAGGGCACTGTGTTATGAGATGGAACCTAAGAGGAAAGTAGCAGGGATGATTGTGTGTTCCAACTTCAGGATTGAGTCGGTGTTTCCAGTGTTGATGGTTCGAGGGAGATGATCCCTGAGGTGGTTTCTGGGCTTAGGAATTTTGAAAATGACGATGAGGGCTTGATTGAGTGCAGGAAAAAGTGAGGTATTCGATCATTGTCTTGGGTGCAATGTGACTTTAATTTTCCAACACATTTTTGAACCTTCGAGTGATGTTAGACCAGTGTGGACCCAGGGAGGTTAGTTGATTTCATGATGGATGTAACCATAGCAATGACATTGGAGGAGGTCGATATGAGGTTACACAGGTGGGCTATCATCTCCTGTGAGCAGGTTAGCGGTTGCGTGGTTTTGATGAGGTTCCTATAAAGTGTTCTACTTTCAACCCAACATGGTGTGAATGTATTGCGATGTGAGCTTGGATTGCATGAAGAAGATCGTACGACTGTTAAGGGGTTGAGCGTGCGATGGTGGCTGATAATTCAGGATGTGTTATGACCGAGCAACGATGTGGGATCATGGTAACTGGCCAGAAGAGGTCGTTGTGGAGTCTGGATCTATGTGATTATAGCATAAAGCTAAGTGGGGGAGCCAATCATTTACAATTTGGTCACGTGGTGGTGTGCCTGTGCAGTTTCTAGTTGTCGGTGCATTGGTAGACTAATTATGACTAAAGAAAGGAAACCTCAGGGATAATTCTGGCAAAGGACTTGAGGAATGTATGCTACCTCTCACCTTATCGATTCATGTGCAGATGTTGGGATGACTCAGAGTTTATGCTTCTAGTGGATGTGATGTACAAGGAAAAGAATTCTTCGTTGCTTCTTTGGAAGTGTTCATGTGCTAACGGAGCACCAGTGGTTGGTCATGTGCTCGGGATCAGGTCGGAGTGGGTGACTCTTAACAATGGTCCTAGTGGGTTCAAGAATTAAAGTGCGGTGTTTAAAGATTTTTGGTTCGTTACATGGCTGAGGACTAGGTTTTGTTGCAGAGTGTGAAGAATACTTGGGGAATTTCTATGTTATAATAAGGTCTACGGTGCAGTGTTAGAGAAATGGGAGACACATCTTCAGATTCGCAGGAGGTCTTTCAGAGCGGGTGTATTAGTTGGAGATACTATGGAGTGCACGAGGAGGGTTTGAGATGGCTTATGGGTATCGGGACGGCGTGGTCTCGTGATTTGGGTCACTTGGGATGAGTGTTGTTTGAGGTCCGTTATGTGTTTGAATAGGACTATCATTCCAAGGGCAAGTCAAGAGTAAATTGGGAAAAAGTGGAGTTAGTTAGTTATGGCTTAAATTAGCATGGTTTCGCGGTAATGGGAATTCAGTTGCGTGTTACAATTATTCTTCTTAAATGAGTTGGGTGAAAGGGGTTCTAGCCGACGAAGTGGTTATTCTACTAGTGGTTCCCAGGGTTATGATGAAATTTGCATAGCGGCATGATAGGTGTAGTGAGCGGCATGGAGATTGGAAGTTATTGATTAAGGTTACGATTCTATTTTGATAAGAAAGTTACGAGTTCGGAGGAGCGGGGGAAGGATTCAGATATTCAGAGTAAGCTGGCATTATCTTAATGTCGCCTAAGGACGGAGTTCTGTGGAAGAGGCATTGTGCATTGGTTTGTGGATTCTTAATTGGCATTATAGAAATAACATGGTCGATGGCCATTGATGTTCAGATTTTGCTACCCGGTGCGAAGGTTGTCAGAGTATATCCCACGGGAAGATCATAAAAGTGTGACGCGTTAGTCATTCCATTGTTAGAGATTGAAATCAGGTATGGAGAGTTTGGTACTGTCGCGAATGAGAGAGGTTATGACTCAGAAGCCCTTTCTTCCTTTGATTGCGGATTGTGGGAGTTGTTCCGGATTTGACGACTGCTTGTATGTGTCATGAATAGGGTCATTGTGGGTTATTGAAAGGTTATTGGCCTAGTATAGGATGATTGGATTAGGCTTGATTCCCGTTAGTAGATCTAATGTGAATGTATGCCTTACATTAGGTCTAATGTGTTCATTCAGCGTAGCATTGCCTATGGAGGAGTCTTCGGCGTTGGATGTTATCCCTGTCATTAGCTATCCTATGTAATACTTTATTATGCCATGTGGGTTATGAGACAACTTGATTATTCACACATGTGTTGTGGTCCAGTGTAGCTTGTCGTTATTGCACCTTAGTCGTGCTTGAGCTTTTGTAGCGCATGGCACTGTCTGTCTCCCCAGGGTTGTATTTATACACTTGGCTTCCTTATGGTAGATATTCGGGCATTCCATAGGTATGAACATTTTGGCTCGATGGGTATCTCCTTATTAATTGTTATTTGTGGATTAGGTGGCATACCGCCACGGGTATGATATTTGGATCGGGTTGTATGCTGCAATGGTATCATGTGTGGATCGAATTGCACGCTGCAACGGTGATATGTTGAGTACGGTTCCCTATACATAATTTTTTGTGTCGTGTTCCTCATCTATGAGAAATGTTCATTGCATCTGTTGGACATTGTAGTTCTTTGCCAGAGTTCGTTCTCCTTTATGTGTCAAATTCGAGTTGTAGCTTCTTGGCGCATTGATGGCGTCATATAGGATTTTAGTCAGTGTTTGAGCAACTTGTACTAGGTGAAACGAGTGGAGAAACTCCATGAGTTTTTTATTTGACGTGTGGTTATGAGTCCTTGCACATCTCTTTCCTCATTGCAGTATGGTGAGGGTTGAGACCGGGCATATTTATGTTATGGGATATACTATAGGCCTCTGGTTCGTAAATCTGCAGCTATTGTAGTCGGAGGATGTTATCATGAACATACGAATTATGCGGTGCATTGGGTGATCTCAGCAGGGGTGCAGGATCTAATTTGGTACATTGGGTTGAGATTTTTACGGTGTTCACATGTTGGAATCAGGTCTCATGGAGAATTCCGGATGTTGGAATTTGGTTCTAAGGCTTGTTAGCTAAGGTTATAGGGAGGATCTTTAGTCTGGCTTAAGCTAATGTGCTCACATGGGTTGTGGTGGCACGGGTAGGTGCATGAGGTGTCAAACAGTGATTTTGGAGAACTCTGGAATAGTTGTTGGCACGCTCGAGGACGAACGTATGTTTAAGTGGGGGAGCACGTAATGACCCGACTGGTCGTTTTGAGCACAAGCATGTCGTTCGACGGTTTGAGGCCTTTAGTAGCTTCACTTCATGTTCTAAGACTGATACACGTGGTCAGAATTGGATTTCGGGATGTTCGGAGTTGATTCAGTTGGAAATTATGCAATTCAGATGCTTTAAGTTGGAAGAGTTGACCAATGTTTGACTATTGAGTAAACGACCTCAGAATGGGGATTTGAAGGTTCCAATAGGTTCGTATGATGATTTCGGACTAGGGCGTATGTTCGGGTTGAGTATCGGGTGGTTCAGAAGCATTTTAGCGCTTATTGTGAAATGTTGGCAATACGAAGGTTTTAGAATTTCCTAAGTTTGGTTTGAATTGGACATTGGTGTTATCGATGTTCGTTTGGGGTTCTGAGCCTTGGAATAGGTTCTTATCATGATTTATGACTTGTACGTAATGTTTGGCGTCACTCCGGAATGTTTAAGTGTAATTCGGATGCGTTCGTCGAAGTTTGAAAGTTAAAAGGAGGATTTGATCCTCGATTCATGGTTTTAATGTTGTTTGGTGTGATTTGAGGCCTGGAGTAGGTTCGTGTTATGTTTTGACACTGTTTTGCATAATTGGATGGGGTCCCGGGGGCCTCGGGTGTGTTTCGGATGTGTTTGGGATGTATCGGGCTCTTATTTGATGTTTTAACGTCGTTTCTTTGGAAATAAAGGCCAGATTCCACCAAGTATACAAATGGAACCTAAAAGACCCTTTATTTGTGATTGGATTGAACCATTAAATCCGTATCATAATCACGGAACCATAGCAACAAGAATCGTCGAATTCCGAGGTCGTATGAGAGAGTTATGCCCATTTCCGTGTCGGGAAAGATTGCTAGTTTCTCGTGTGGACTTTGTTCTTCGCGAACGCGAGGGAGGTCCCGCAAACGTGAAGAAGGAAATTTGGGTTAACCGTCAATGTGAAAAATTTCTCTCCGCGAACGCGAAGGTGTCCCGCAAACGCGAAGAACAAAAATCGCCTGGACAGTGTTTTAAATGGACAAACCGAGCATTTTAGTATTTTGAGCATATCTTGAGTTCTAGAGCTCCGTTTGAGGTCATTTTCACAGCATTGTTATCGCTGCAACAAGGGGTAAATATCTGACTATCACGACCCAAAACCTAACCTGTCGTGATGGTGCCTATCATGATATTAGGCAAGCCGACCTTTCCAAAATACTTTCAAAATTTAACAGAAATGAATTAAGATATTTAAAATAACCAGAGTTTTGCATAAAATGGGGGTAAAACCCTAAAACATAAGTGCGGAAAAGTAGCCCGACATCGGGGTGTCACTGAGTCATGAGCATCTACATATCTAGTCTAATACAAGCAGTGTCTAAGTATAAGTATAGAAAAGAAAGAGAACATAGAAGGAGAGACAAGGTTTGCGGAAGTCGGCAGCTACCTCGTAGTCTCTGGTACTCGATCGCGCACGAAATCAACGACCTCCGTGATCAAACACACCTGCATCTGCACATGAAGTGCAGGGTTATGACGAGCTAAAGAACTGAGAAGGTAGTGACGAGCTATACAATTACAGTTTAGTTTCAATAATTCCAGCAAAGAATAGACATGCTTTCAAATCCGGCAGTTCAAATCAAATTAGTTTTTATACAGCTAAAGTGCAGGTAAATCCAGATATAGAATCTTTCAGAAATTTCACGACAATGACAAATAGCAACTAAGTGCATCAACAAATGAAAAAGCAAGTATAGCCTCTCAGGGCAACAGTCACTCAACTAGTCACAGCAGCTCAATCACTCGGCTCTCAGCCCTAAGTACTCACACTCAATAGGTACCTGCGCTCACTGGGGGTGTGCAGACTCCGGAGGGGCACCTTTCAGCCCAAGCTCTATAATCCGCACGGACAACTCACATGCTATCGTATCATATCAAGATCTGCACGGACAACTCACGTGCTACAGTATCATATCAGAATCCGCAAGGATAACTCACGTGCTACGATATCTATACCTCACAATTAGCAAATAATTCACAGGTACGCGCCCTCTGCGGGTCCTAGCCGTACTATCACATAGCCAAAGTATGATTTCTAACATTATTTGTAGTCAAGTTTCTATAACATGGAGAGGATATGTAATTAACAATAGTCTATTCGACTTTACAGTCTCACGGGACGGACCAAGTCACAATCCCCCAAGGTACATGCCCACACGCCCGTCACCTAGCATGTGCGTCACATCCAAAATAGTCATATCATATCAAAATCCTTGGTTTCATACCATCAGGACAAGATTTAGAACTGTTACTTACCTCAAACCGCGTAAAATCCTACTCCGTAATGCCATTGCCCCTCGAATCAATCTCCAAACGTCCCGAATCTAGCCACAATCAGTACAATGTAATTAATATAAGCTAAAAGAATCAATTCCACAAGAAAAACACGAAATTATAAGCCAAAATCCGAAATAGGCTCAAACAGCCCTTGGACCCATGTCTCGAAATCCGAAAAAAGTCACAAAATATGAACACCCATCCACTCACGAGTCCAACAATACAAGAATTATTCTAATCCAACCTCAAATCCCCTTCCAAAACTCGAAATTCAAGCCTATGAAGTTTCTACCATTTCCCCCCAAATTTTTCACCCAAATCCGAAATTAAAAGATGAAATTAGTGATAGATTAGTAGGATATAACCAAAATGGAGTGTAGAATCATCACCCAATCGATGTCTCTAAAAATCCCTCAAAATCGCGTCAAAATCCAAGCTCTCAAACTCAAGTTTTGATAAAAATGGCCAAACCCTCATTTTGAAATGATATAAGTCTGCCTAGTGATTTCTTAATGGCGATCACGGAAATAGCCTACTGATCGCGAAGAACAACTTCGCTGCCCCAGGATTTCACCCTACGCGAATGCGGAAAACTTCGCTGGCTCTTAGACTTACACGATCGCGAACGTCCACACGCATTCACGATGAGCAAAGTGCCTGGCCCGACGTTAGCCTCCTTAGCTCTACACGAATGCGACCTTGGCCACGCGTTCGCGAAGCACCACTTCACATTACTATGCGTTCGCATCCTTCTGCTAGCGAACGCGAAGAACGAAACTTCTGCTGCCCAGCTAAGCCTTCGCGATTGCGGTCCCTCTCTCACGATTGCGTATAAGGAAACTAGATGCACCAGATCACAGAACTTCAGCCATTTCTTTAAGTCTAAGACGCATCCGATAATGATCCGAAATACACTCGAGGCCCCCGGGACCTCAACTAAAGATACCAATAAGTCCTAAAATACCATACGAACTTAGTCGAGCCCTTTAATCACATCAAACAATGCTAAAAATATGAATCACCCTCCAATTAAAACTTAATGAACTTGAAACTTCCAATTTCTACAACCGATGCCGAAAACTATCAAACTACGTCCGATTGATTCCAAATTTTTCACACAAGTCATATTTGACATTACGGATCTATTCCAACTTTCGGAATCAGAATTCGACCCCGATATCAAAAAGTCAACCCCCCCAGTCAAATTTCCCAAAAATTTGACTTTTGCCATTTCAAGCGTAAATTGGCTACAAACCTCAGATTCACAGTCTGGACGCGCTCATAAGTCCAAAATAACCCAACGGAGCTAAGGAAACTGACGGAACTCCATTCCGGAGTCGTCTTCATACACTTCCGATGACGGTCAGAATCTTGAGATATAAGCTTCTGTTTTAGGGACTAAGTGTCCCAAAACACTGCAAAAAAAACAATAAGACCTCCCGGGAAGTCACATAAGAAAAAACAGATACGGGAAAAACGGTAAATAGGGGATCGGATCTAATACACTTAAAACGACCGGCCGGTTCATTACACTGACCTTTAATGTGATATATTTCCATGATTATTTTTGTTGGTTATCATTTTTATCTGTATTTAGATTGAAGAAATTGGGGTTTTGAGCCCCAAAGTTGTGAGATACTAAATCCTTGATTTGAGGGTTAATTCATGGACGAAATTGGATGATTTTTGAAATATAAACTATACAAGTAATGTGTAATAATTATTTTTGATAATTTTCGAAATCCGGACGCATGGGCCCGAGAGTTGGCTTTGTTGACTTTCCTTGAAGAGTTGAGAATTTAATTCTAATTCTTAAATTATGAGTATTGGAGTATATTTTGATTGGTTTGCACATTATTTGATTAGTTTCGGATCATTTGGCATCAGTTTGAGGTCTTAGAAAGGCGCTGAAGCCGGTTATTGGATTTCGAAGCGAGGTAAGTCTCCTGTCTAACCTTGTGAGGGGGAATTTACCATGTAGCTGCTACATTTGTGATGTGCTACATGTTTTGGGAGCTACGCACGTATGAGGTGATGAGTGTACGTGCATATGCTAGAATTCCTGATTATGTCCGGGTAGACTTAGACTCACGCCATGCTTTCATTGTATTATTTGCGTTATTCTTTCCTGTTCAATTGCTTTAATTCTCAGTATGACATGAGACTAGACTCGTGTAAAGTAATGGACTGGATATTTTAGATACTTGACAAGCTACTTGTTCAGCCGTATAAATTGTACTTCCCTTACTGATTTCTTCTGCATTGTGCGTATCCATCGGAAAGTTTTCTCGAATCTCATAACTCACACGCATATTCGTGGGTGGGTCAAAGATCAGTAAAAGCTTCATATACTATTGGGATGGGGATGTTTGACTCGATGGTAACATATTCTTATGGGATCGGGCCGTTTGCCTTGGCATTCCTTTAAAACCACTCTTGTAGCATCGGGAAGCTGGCCTCAGTAACATCGTGGGAAATTCTTGATAAGAAGTCTGCGTATTCATGAATTTTCCAAACTTGATATGTGACCGTTGATTTGGTGTTGACCATTACGTATTCCATTAAGGTTGAGTACTTTGTGAGTTCAGCTATAGACCATATTATTTGCCTTTACCTATACTCATCGTTACCTACCATGTTTCATAATTGCCTACTTTATTATATTTGATTCGGTGGACCACTAGTGAGTGTCAATGTCAACCCCTCGTCACTACCTCTTCGGGGTTAGGCTAGATACTTACTGGGTACACGTTGATTTACGTACTCATACTGCACTTATGCAGTAAAAGTGCAGGATTTGACAGGTTCATTCGGTGGTTGCTTGGGCGTGGAGGCACAGCTACTAAGGGGACTCTATGGTCAGCTATATTCTACGCCACGGTTCGTAGCACACAGAGTTTCCATCACCATCATTTACTGTATCCTGTCTACCATGTATTCCAGACATATGATATTCTGTTATTGTACTTCCTATTAGATGTTCATGCACTTGTGACACCGGGTTCTGGGGTGTTCTAGAATTTGTTTATGATTTTGCTTGCCATTGAGACACTTCTACTTTATATTTTACTTAACTTATATGTATGTACGATTTTTGATGAATCGATCTCTCTATCTAATAAGATTCATGATTTATATAATAAAAAAATGAACAATTAAGTTGGTAGTCATTGTTGGCTTGCCTAACGGCGATGTTGGGCGCCATCACGACCTATAGTGGGTTTTGGGTCATGACTGAACCCTAGAGGCATTGAATAGCACTATAAAAGGAGACTTCAATGCTCTCACCTAACAGACCATACCTAACACGAACACAAAAAGCAACACTAAGATTTCATAAAGTGTAGGTTTCCTTATTGATTTCTAGTTTTCTCTCTTCATTTCTGAGTGCTTTCACTACTCAAGCTTGAAGCTTTAGGTCCTAAACAATTAGAGAGAATCTCTGTTTGGTCTGCTTCCCTAAAGAAGGTCAGTATACCTCCAACTTTTCTCTTTTGATTGTTTTATTCAAGTATCACGAATATGCTGTTATCTTTTATTGATTGTGTTCGTTTATGATATTTGTCATTAATGTGTAGATGTTATTTCCAGTTCGTGATAGTGAGTCGTTAATTTTTTGGTCATTTTCCATGCTTCTAAATATCGTCAATTAGTGTTGATTGAGTTGCTATGTGACCTTAATGAATTTCATTCTAATTTCAAATAGTCTACATGATTAAGTTTCCTTAATGTGCCTTAATGACTTCTCATATTTTCCTAGACTTCATATTTGATTTTAATGATTCTATTATGATCACTGTCTATACCACATTGTTTCCTGCATTCTGCTATTCTGTAGTCGAGATTGTTGTTTGATAATTCTGACTAGAACAAACCTGAAAGATCATAGCTTAATCCTACACCATTTAGTTTAAGTATGTGAAGTTTAAATATTAAATGATTTCCTTATTTATGTAAGTGTTTTCCAACTCTAAAAGCATCTTGTAAGTCATTGCTATGAGAGTTTATGTCTGTATCTAGTTGTTAGTTGCATCTTTAGGTTACTCTATATGAAACAGTCTCATTAAAGTGAACCTTTATGAATATCAGTAACCCTTCTACATATATCCTGTTATGATTAAGTTATCTTTTCATAAAAAATAGGTTATAGATATGTTGTCATAGTTGAATGATATTTGTTTTCAAGCTGTGCATAAGTGCCTCATGTTCAGATGTAAATCTCAGTCTCTTTAGCTGAGTTAAACATGTTTGATACAATACTCTCATTGTCTTTAATCTCCCTTATGACATTGCTGACTTGGTCTCATAATAGGTGAAACTTACCTTGTCTGAGTAAGATCATAACCTTATTTGAAGTATCTATGTATAATTGATTTAAAATATTGCATGTACCCCTATTTTTCTTCATGATCTGAGTACATTGTTTTGAAATTGCACTCAGTCCTCTCTTTTCATTCTAATCTAAACTAAATCTGATCTGTAAATCCTAAGAGAACTTCTTATTGTTACTGCTTGGAAATAATAGTTTACCTATTTCAATATAAGATTAGTGTTCTTATGAAGATGTGGTTCTGCCATTAATCACAAATAAAGTAGGGTTGATAACCTGTGATCCTGTTAAGCACCTTTAGGAATTCCATATTTTAATCTGTAAACCTGTAGTCATGCTACGAGAGTCCTGATTATGTTCTGGTATCTTTAATAACACCTGTAGAAGTTGTTGATTATAACTGTTTGTCTAAATCCTTGTTGATGCTTTTAAAAGTTCCAAGTAGTGTTGTTAATCTATACATGTGCTAGTGGCAAGACCTGAGCTAACCAACATGTGGTTAGTATGCTAGGACAGAGGTATTTGTATTTCTGGGTTCCTACATGTATGTGTGTATGGAATCTGACCTTGAGACTATTTAGTATGTGTTTTATTCATTTAGTATTGGAAATATAGTTATAAAATGAAACTGTTTCTGTGTCCTTATGTTATTCTTTCAAGAGAGAAGTATACATCTATGGTAGGTTGTATTATGGTAGTTGGTTTACATTGAAAGAGCCTCATTGACACTTAAACCTATAGGGAAAAATAATTCGTTAGTGGTTAAGGGTATTTGGGAGTAGATTTTAACTTTAGGTTGGGCTGATCTTCGCAGCGCAAGCATTGCCCTGTGCCTTGAGACCCTTGGGAACTTTGAAGTGTCAGGGGATTCAAAGGGTGCATCGACCTTGAGTGGAACTATCTCCTTAGCCCTTAATCCATTAACACTTATTATTCTCTTTGGGTTTAGTGTTTAATGACAACGAAAGGTTTTCAATGTAAATTATTTACCATATATAACAACCACATTAGTATAAGTTCTCATGGTATTTGCGTATTGATAGTTTATTATATTTTTCTCAAATCATTTGCTTATATGTTTCATGCATGGTTTGAACATACAGAATATGTATCTAATGACCTTCTCTTTTTTTTGAACATGTACATTTGTTTGGGCCTGCTAAGTTCTTGAAGGACTCAGGCCTACGTCCAGCGTTGCTGTGTTTTCTGGGAATTCAAAGTCAGTTGTCGGCATCTCTATTACTGCTGGCCCTGCCTCTTTGAGGCCCAAATACCAGAGTCCAATCCTCTTCCTCTAAACTACTCTATTATTTACTGCTTCGTTACCTTAGTTTTATTGCCTTGTCGCATTTTGCTGCATCCTTGTTGTTATTTTATCTCACATGCATACAACCATTATATATTGGATTGAATGCTTTACTTTATATCTTAAGTCATATAAAATTTAGGAAAGCCTTAAATAACATAGGATTAAAATAAATATTAGTTAATAACCAATACCACATTCGTTAATTGTAAGTTATTTTCCTATATATTCGCTAACTTGTCTAAATGATATTGAAGCCAAAAGCTTAGCAAAGGACGAGAGCTCTTCTTTCAAAAGAAAAACCAAAACTGAATCGCAAGTCTGATCATCAAAAAGGGAAATCAAATCATTTCAAAAAAATAAAGTGTTGTCGCCCAAAAGGTTATCAAATGGTTTTTTTCAAGTCCAAAAATCAAGGTATATCTTAGGCTTACTCTCATAGCACCTTCATCCCATTAGAACAATATGTACCTCCATGCTTTAGTAATAAGGGTTTTAATTTAATTTTCCTCTTTACATATTTTTCTTAAATACAAATACTCTATGAACTCTTTTAAGTTCTTTAAGCACATATGCACTAACAACCTTTTTCTAAAACCCTTTTTCAAATCCGTCCTTTTTTGAAACTACACACTTTCCACATAGGAATTGTGCCCTAATGTATGGTAAGCTTTAGAACACTAATTAAGGCATAGTATAAATAATTTTAAATCTAGTCTAAGTCCTATGGAGCTACCTTAGGTAGATTTTAAGGGGTGCCTAACACCTTCCCCTTGGATGAATAAGAACCCTTAACCATATTCTCACCGGTTAGCAGACTAATAAAGAATATGACTTAGTAATTAAATAGGTACCCTAGTATAGCTTTAAATATTTTGCGGTGACTCTTTTCATCAACAACAGAGAAACCACAAGTTGAATCTTATTTTGACTAGTGCAAAATGGGGTGCAACAATATGGCGACTCTGCTGGGGAATCCGCACTTAGGTTCTGACCTTAGCAGACTTAGACTAAATTTGGCATTTAGATTTATTTGTGCATTGCCCTAATTGTATATAGTATTACAATCACGTGCTTACCTGCCTTATTTGTTCTTTATGCTTATTATCATGCTTATTGTTGCTATACTCTTGTCTGTTACTGCTTTATATACACGGTCATCACAGTTCTTCCTATCAAGTATTGGCCATACACTATCACACACAATGGCACGCGAGAGTTGTCTTTTACACCCCTCAACCTTCTTTTCAAAACTCTCTAGTTACAGAGAATGGCCTTGTCAGGTTAACTGACATAACTTCTCACAGCCTTAAGTCCAACTCAAAAATAGGAACTCTAGCAAAAATATGTCATACTACATAAACCTTAGGTGAGTCGGCCCTTGGCATCGACACAAAATTAGGAAAGCCACCCTGATATCAATGGGTCATGCACCCAACGACATGGCTTCTGTGGAAAGACAAACAAACCTGACAAGACACTTAAAGATCCGAAGAAAACACTTACCAAACACCTTTCTTTACCCACCTCAGAAAATAGAAATCAACTAAAACATCCCTGAGATTAACATGGTAATGGGAGCGCCACACAAGTTGAAGCAGTTGTGGAAGAATGTTCGTCGGGAACACAGAGATGTGATTCAGACACACCTGGGGCACTGACCTCTTTGCTGAACATCCGAGCAGACAGGGCGATCACTCAACTGTTGGTAGAGTTTTTGGATCCGGCTAAGGTGGTGTTCAAATTTGTCGGCTGTGAGTTAGTACTGACATTGGAGGAATTCACTAGTTTTACGGAGCTGCCATTCAACGAAAGGAAGTTGATATTGCTAGTTACAATGCTTGGTTACCGATTCCTGGATGCTTTTGGCCTGGCCAACAATCGGGGTCTGAGAAATATCGAGGACAGATGGGTGAGCCTTGACCAGTTGTTCGACAAATTTGGACACCGTGAAAGCTACGAGTGGTATTCGGGAGAGTTTCAATGTGACCAAGCAACGTGGGAGCGTCTTAGGCCTATCACCTTCTCAATGGCACTATTGGAATTATTGGACTTTCCAGAGAGAATGGGTCAGATCAACATCAACTTATTACCTATAGTTCTAGCGACCTTCTGTGGCAACCTTCAAGCCACTTTGGTGCCAATGGTGTTAGCTGAGATGTTGAGGGCTTTGTCCGCATGTGCGCGAGGGTATGATTCCTTTAAGGGTTGTAACTTGCTGCTTCAGATCTGGGCTATCGAACATTTCTTCCAGCGAGAGGACACCATTGACTACTTTATGGGCATCAGTAACATGATCAACATCCACAACGAGAAGATGAGACATTAGGTCTCCACACATGGGCAAGAAGAGTGGAGGGAAATGTCGACCAATCTGAGTGGAGAATGGATCAACTAAAAGTTGTCATGGTTAGGTGGAAGAGCAATCTTAATAACTCCTCAGAAATACTTCATTGAGTAGATCGAACTTTAAGGTATTCAACCATACTCACCACTGCGAGTTCTCAGACAGTTCTAGATGATCCAAGATATGTCTCTATGGACAAGGATAGTGCTATACGAGGATGAGTACAACGGGCAGATTTCAATCCCTTGGATAAGAAGTCTCCAAGAAGAGTGGAACGACCTGGTCACCATGTCAATGGGTCAAAACTCGTGGTGCACTTATGAGTATTATGTATGGATCAACGAGGAAGATGATCTACCTCGGCTAAGCAGAGATGGTATAGCCTAGCTAGAGGACGCAATGGTTGCTTTGCAAATTTACCATGAGATCCTGCCACATTACCTTGTGACTACTTCAATGCACCGTCAAGTGGTCCCAGGATCCATCGATCACTTGTTGCCACCTGCTGAAGACGATGACCGGGTAGTGGAGTGCATCCAAATAGAGTCTAGCTAGAGACAGAAGAAGATCCAGAGGAGGGGTCAGAGTTCAACGATGACGAGGAGGAGTTTGAAGAACACTCGGAGGAGGATCTGGAAGAAGAGCCCAAAAGAAAAAGGAGATGGGAAACGACACCGGGGATGATTAGTAGAGTTAGTGATTTCCCCTTCTTTCCCGATGTGTACCCGTATTCCTAGTTTTCTTGTACTTTCCAAATGGGCAAGTTGTCCAAGCCCATGCAGTTCTATGAAACAGTGATGTAATCTTTATTCCCACTTATCTCAGTCCAAATTATCAATGAAAACAAACTTGCTTCGGATCTAAATGCGTCAAGTCTAAATGTTAGTCAAATATCTATGATTTAGGCCTACCTCCGGCAATGAGAGGTCCCCACGAATTCTAGGAAACACGCTAGCCTTAATGCGTGAATTAAATGCTCTGTGTGATTTCCTGCATGTATAAATGAAGAAACTGACTCATGTTTCTCTTTTTTTTCTTCCTTCTTGTTTTTTCTTTTACTTTATTATTACCCCCTAAAGAAAAAGAAAATTGGTTTGTGTCGACTGAAACTGGCGGAACCACCATATAATCTAAGATCAAAGGGAAAGATGTCAACTATAGAAAACCCGACTGAACATGCTCATGTCATAGCCAACAGCCCGGGGCAATAGAAGGAGACAATACCAGAAATGGTAAACACGTGGCCAAGATGGCCTAGGAAATGGAGTCTCTAAGGGAGGAAGTACAACATATCAGGGAACTAGCAAATCTGGTTGTGACAACGCTTCCTCAACCACCTCGATTTCCTTCTTTAGATTCAATTCCTGACCACTTTCCTTCCACATCGTGCGAAAACAACAACACCCCAACTTCAGTTCTTACCACTCAAGTCATACCTCCAGTAACTCCCACAAACCCACCAAATCCCCTTATCCACACTCCCTACGTACCACAGAAACTTTGGACACCACAAAACCCGCCTATCATTAACCCCTCCTCGTGACGGAGTCCTTTCCCCACTCACCCAAACCAGCACATACCTATGGCATATACCGCCGCCCATGAGCGATATGTTCCCCCTGTATATTCCATTTCTGAACCTACCTTTACAGTGCTTGTCACGGTCAGGGTTCCTTATGATATTGACAAATATGCCGATATGGAGAGAGAAGCTAGGCGTAAGGAAAATGAGTCAGTATTTGAGCAGCTGCAACTATTGAGAAAACAAATAAAGAACCTCCAAGTTTCCTAAAGAAGTGAAAGTTTGGACTATGAGGATCTGTGTATTTATCCAGATGTGGAATAAAAAGCTAAGGATGAAGTTATTTATAAGGAGACTGACGGGAGAAGCACTCATATGGTATACTCGACAGGAACTGCAAAATTGGAGAACTTGACAATATATGGTAGAGGACTTCATAAATCGCTTTCGATTCAACACAGAGATCACTCCCGATCGGTTTACACTGGTGAACCTGCAAAAAACAAAACCATCCGAGTCATTCCAAGAATATGCACGTCGGTATAGGTTAGAGGCTTCCAGGGTGAAACCTCCATTGGACGATAATGAATTAACCAAGTATTTCATCAGAGACTAGGAAGGGATATACTTTGAAAAGATGATGGGAATGATGGGACAGAAATTTCCCGAGCTGGTCAAGATGGAAGATTTCTTAGAAGAGGGCATAAAATCCGATAAAGTACAATCCATGACAGCACTGCAAGCGGCCAACAAAGCCATCCAATCAGGGTCAATAGGTAGCATAAATAAGAAGAAAGAAGAGGTCTCAGCAATTTTCACTTACTATAAACCCAACACACATCACAGAAACACTTCATATTCCCCATACTATCATTCATCACCACCCACTTACGCTCCAGTCTATAACACCCATCCATATTATCATCCTCAACCACAGTACCACACTCCTCGAGCCAACAACAGCCCGAACCTATAACGACCATATGCTCCCATCCAAACCACTACTCACCAAAACTGACCCGCTTGTGCATCACGCCCTCATCCCAACTTTGAAGAGAGGGGTCCTAGAAATTATACCCCGATTGATGAGCATCTAGCCCAATTGTTTGAGAGATTGAGAAGAGCAGGATTAATACATCCAGTTGAAGGAAGGGTTCTTGCATATCCCTCAAAGTATTTTGATACAACTAAAAGGTGTGTGTCCCATTCCAATGTACCTGGTCATGATACAGAAGATTATTTTAAGCTGAAAATGAGATTGAAACATTGATCAAGAGCAGAGCCATTCAATGCACTCTGGCGCCGCCCAGTGTGAATCGCAATCCGCTGCCAAATCACCGAAACCAAGGATTTAACATGGTCATATTGGATGAAGAATATGACCTAAAGTGAACGATTGTCACTATAGGAAATGCAGAAGCTGCCATGATCCCTCATCAAAGGGCTCCAATTATTACAGTACAAATGAGAGCTACAGTGACTGTTCAGACATATCAGCGACAACCTGTCATTACTACAGGAGACAAAGAAAGTCTGGAATACAAAACCGTCCCATGGACGTACCAGCAAAAGGGTAAGGCAAAAATGATAGACTCTACCGCAGCCCATGGTAGGACTAGGTCTGGGAGATGATACGCTCCAGAATATGTCAATCGAGGGAACTTGTGAAGATAGAAAATTCAAATAAGGAACATAACAAACCTAGAAGCCGCCGAGTTCTGGAAGAGAATGTCGACCAAAGAGTATTCCGTAGAGAAGCAACTAAAGAAAACTTCAGCAAAGATATCAATCATGGACTTGTTAATGATCGTTGATAGTCATAAGGATGCCCTGTTGAAAGTACTAAGTGGTTTAAGTGTAACAAGTAACACCACCAGCGAGGCACTGGCCGCGATAATCAGGAAAGAAGCAAATGTGATCACTTTTTGAAGAGACGAACTTCATGTCGAAGGCGCAAGTCACAGCAAATCTTTTTCATATCACTTCCAAATATGGGGAGAAAGTGGTGTCCCAAGTGTTGGTCGATGGAGGGTCAGGAGTCAACATTTGTCCGCTCTCCAACCTACTGGATTTAGGAATTCATTTGATGAAAGTCAAGGAAAGCCACGTGAGAGTGAGGGCCTTTGACGGTTCGCAAAAGGATGTTATTGGAGAAATTTATTTGGATTTGCAGATCGGGCCGATCGAATTTCCCATATTATTTCAAGTAATAGACATCTCTTCTTCCTAAAACTTGCTGTTGTGAAGACCTTGGATAAACATGGCAGGGGCCGTCGCATCCACTTTACACCAATGCATGAAATTTGATTGGGGATGTTAGGAGATGGTGGTCCATGGCGAGTGGGGTCACCCCGATTATTTGGAGAATGTTGTTCCATTCATTGAAGGGCTAGACGGAGTTGCTTTCCATGCAGTAGAAATCATGCAGACTGCCAAAATGGAAGAGACTGAATAAAACATGGGAATGCACTCGCTGTATTGATCCAAGATGGCTATGGGGGAGATTATGTAATATGGATACAGGCGAGGAACAAGGATGGGAACCAGGTCGAATAGGATCACAAAGCCAATTAAACCTAACAGGTAGAAAGGAAGGATCGGCATAGGATATCAGCCTCCAGAAGGGGAAAGCCCATATCGGTAGCTCCGGAAAAAAGGTTTTTGTGCTAGAGCATGTTTCAAGTTCCGGTCAGGGTTCAATACCAGAAGATGATATCATCGACGGGATGGGAAAGTTGTACATGAATATGATTGAAGAATGTTGTGAAGGGACTGACTTCAAGATACCAACTATCAGGGATGCCGAACTAGGGGAGGAGCTGCGGAATTGGACCGCCTGTCCATTTTTGGTTCGTCGGGAGTCTTAATAGTATGGAACTGTAAAAGGTTTCTTTGGGAAAGCACAAAGGTCAATTGAGGCGTGCACCGTGTCTATACCTTTTTGTCATTTGCTTATTTCGAACGCTTAAGACATTCCTCTTTTGATGAAATAAAAAGAATTATTTTCTCAAATATTACAACTTTATTTACCGCTTCATTTATACTTAGCTTTTCTTTCCAGTAATGAAATTGCTAAAAACCTGCATTCCGCAATTGTGACATATAACGAAACCGTCGACTGCAATGACCCAAATTACGAGGAGTATGACGAGAGTATCATGCCAGAAAATCTCCCGTAGGAGATCGAACATCTAGAGAGTCATAAAAAGCCCAACCTCGAAGAAACAGAAGTGGTCAACCTTGGAAATGAAGAAGACGTGAAGGAAACCAGAATCAGCATTCATCTAGAAGCCGAGTACAAGGAAAAGCTGGTTGAGCTCCTCCGACAGTACATCGATGTGTTCGCATGGTCATATGATGACATGCTGGGATTAAGCACTGACGTTGTCTCGCATCGACTGCCCACCGATCCTACCAGACCTCTAGTAAAGCAGAAATCCAGAAAGTTCAAACCTGATTTAAGTCTGAGGATAAAGGAAGAAGCGACCAAGAAGATAGAGACGAATGTGGTAAGGGTCACAAATTATCCCAGCTAGTTGGAAAATATCGTCCCAGTACCCAAGAACGACGAAAAGATTAGAATATTCATGGATTACCAAGATCTCAACAAAGCTAGTACAAAGGATGATTTCTCTATGCCAAATATCCACATCCTCATCTACAACTGTGCAAAGCATGAACTGCAGTCGTTTGTGGATTGTTTCGCTGGGTATCACCAAATCTTGATGCACGAGGAAGATGCAGAGAAGCCAGCCTTCACCACACCTTGGGAAGTTTACTAGAATAGAGTCATGTTGTTTGGTCTCAAGAACGCCAGCGCCACCTACATGAGGGCCATGACAACCCTTTTTCACGACATGATTAATAAGGAGATTAAAGTGTAAGCGGATGATGTCATCATCAAATCTTGAAAGAGTTCAGAGCACTTGGACGATTTGAGAAAAAATTTCGAACGCCTGCGAAGGTACAGTTTCAAATTGAACCCGGCAAAGCACTGGTTCGGAGTCCCCACTGGAATACTGTTGGGCTTCATTGTAAGCAGGAAGGGGATAGAACTGGACCCATCAAAAATCAAGGCCATTCAGAAATTCCCACCACCAAAGAGCGAGAAAAATATAATGAGTTTCTTGGGTAGATTGAATTATATCAGTCGCTTCATAGCCCAGTCCACGATAATCTTTGAACCCATTTTCAAGTTGTTGAAAAAGGATGCTGCCACAAAATGGACAGAAGAATGCCAGAAAGCCTTCAATAGAATTAAAGAATATCTATCAAATCCATCAGTGCTAGTTCCCCCCCAAACTCGGGAAGCCATTATTACTATATTTGTCAGTCTTGGATAACGCCTTCGACCGTGTGTTGGGACAGCATGACGAAACTGGGAGAAAGGAGAAGACTATCTACTACTTAAATAAGAAGTTCACACTATGCGAGGCCAAGTATACTTTAATAGAACGCATTTGTTGTGCTCTGACTTGGATTGCCCAGAGACTTAGGCATTATATGTCAGCATACACTACGTATCTGATATCTCATCTCGACCCACTCAAGTACATCTTCTAGAAGTCGATGCCTACCAGAAAGCTAGCTAAATGGCAATTTTTCCTCAGCAGATTTGACATTGTGTATATAACTCAGAAGGCTATCAAAGGGCATGCTTTAGCTGACCACCTAGCAGAAAATCTGGTGTATATGGATTACGAGCCACTTACTACATATTTTCCCGATGAAGAAGTATTATTTGTTGGGAAAGATATTGCAGAATCATACCCTGGATGGAGAATATTTTTCGATGGAGCAGAAAACTTCAAAGGAGTCGGAATTGGGACAGTCCTGATTTCAGAATCTGGACAGCACTATCCAGCATCGGCGAAGATAGGATTCCCTTGTACCAATAATATGGTTGAATACGAAGTGTGCATCCTTGGGATCAGAATAACTGTTGACATTAACGTCAAAGAACTTTTGGTCATAGGGGACTCCGATCTCTTGATACACCATGTTCAAAGGTAATGGTCCGCCAAGAATGTTAATAATACTTCAATGACCAAACTTTCCATCGCCAAATCTTACATTTTAATAAATATAATTAGATAAAATTTATATTTTTTCCCTGCTGTTACCAAATGGTAATCATTATTTCAAATGTAGATACATAAAAAATCATCAATACTCATATAAAACATCACTGTTAATTACAAAGAACTAAAACATCACATTACAAAAAATACATCCATTCGAATTGCATAACATGTTTTTTGCAACTCCTAAGAAAAGAGAAAATTAAATTGTACTGTAGTTGAATAATCTTCTTGATATTGTGATACGAGCAACTAACTTCTACCATTGTGTACTTAGTAGGTGAAAATTTTCCACCATTCATGGCTCTATATCTGCAGAATCAATAACAAATGATTAGCTGACAAGTACTCCATCATAGATCCTGCAATTCAAATTAAGGATTTGCTTTGATGCTTGTTGATGCCTTGTAGTCTTACTGATGCCTATGTAAAACTAGTATAAAAGAATATATATATATATATATATATATATATATATATATATATATATATATATATATATATATATATATATATATATATATATATATATATATATATATAGAGCTAACTAATAGTTTAACTGAAATAAAAATTAGTTCAAAAAAGGTCAGAAGTACAAACAATTTCATTCCACTTGAGTTAAGATATACAAAATCTCTACCCATGAGTTGCCTAGTTTACTCGCAAATAAATGCAATCTAAATTTCGATGACTTTCAATACTAAGGATCTTGCATTCCGATGACAACAATATTCATTTTTTTCAATATGACCACGAAGGATATCAAGGACTTGAAAAGCTTCCTAGAAAGCATCTTGAAACTGCATGTTCTGACCATTACTTAAAGAACACAGTTTGAAGGAAGAAAAGAGATCATGAAAGACAGATTTTTCTCATTTGAGGTGTTGAGACGAGTTGGGGAGGTTGCTTATGAGCTTTCTTTACCTCCCAGCCTATCAGGGGTTCATCCAGTTTTTCACGTATCTATGCTCCGGAGATATCATGCCGACTTGTCACATATGTTAGATTTCAGCACTATTCAGTTAGATGAGAGATTGGGTTATGAAAAGGAGCCAGTTGCTATTGTTGCTAGACAGGATTGCCAATTAATATCCAAGAGGATTTCCGCGGTAATGGTTCAGTGCAGAGGCCAACCAGTCGAGGAGGCGACCTGGGAGTCCGAGGAGCGGAGCATATATCTACACTTATTCAGGACGGACATTTGTTTAAGAGGTGGATAATGTAATGACCCGACCGGTCGTTTTGCTTTCTTGAACCCCGTTCCCTTAACTAAGACTTCATGTACATGCTTTTATTGATTTATGACTTGTGGGGATGGTTGGTTCGGGATTTGGAAGAGTTTGGGTTGAAATCGGAACACTTGGTTCCTTAAGGTTGGCTTGAAAGGCCAAGTTTGACTTCGGTCAATATTTTAAGTAAACGACCTCGAAATTGGGATTTGACGGTTCCAATAGGTTTGTATGGTGATTTCGGACTTGGGCGTATGTTCGAATTGGGTTTTGGATGACCCGGGAGCGTTTTGGCGCCTAACAGTGAAAGTTGGTTCTTGAAGGTTTTAGAAGTTCTTTAAAATTTGGTTTGGAGCGGTTTTTGGTGATATCAAGGTCCAAATAGAATTTCGAGACCTGAAATAGTTCCATAGTGTCATTTAAGACTCGCACACAAAATTTGGTATCATTCAGAGTAGTATAAGTACGTTTCGGCCAATTGGTTTTAGGGTGTGATTCTTAGTTTTAATGTTGTTGCGGGCGTTTTGTGAGTTCGAGCGAGTCTGTTTTGTAATTCCAAACTTGTTGGCATGTTCGGGTATGAACCGGGGGCCCCGAGTGTTGATCGGACGAGGCTCGGACCATTTCGGGAGCTGAACCAACAACTGAAGCTCCCCAGTTCTGTCATAACCACACCTGCGGTTGGCCAGCCGTAGGTGCGAGCTCATAGGTGTGAGACCAGCGTCCGCAGATGCGGCCCCAGCCAGCCCAGCCAATTTTGCAGATGCGGCTCCATCTACGCAGAAGCGGGAGCCCATCCGCAGATGCGGCCTCAGCCGGCCCAGCCAACTCCGCAGAAGCAGGCACCTGGTCCGCAAAACTGGATCCGCAGGTGCGGCCTATGCACCGCATGAGCGAAAATCACTAGGGCAGTGAGGTTCAATTAATACGGGACTTAAGCCATTTTCACTCATTTTCTCTCATTCTTTGGGTGATTATTGGAGCTTATTGGGAGGGATTTGCACCTAGCTTTTGGAGGTAAGTAATTTCTACCTATCGGGAGTTCAATACATAGATTTTGGGTAGATTTTACCATAAAAAATAGTAGAAATCATGGGTTAGATGAAAAACCTAGGGTTTGAAAAGAAGGAGAGTTTTACCACGAAGTTGACCATAAAACTTAGTGATAATCATATATTTATGTTCCTTAGGTCATAGGTAACAACTTCCTTTAATAATTTCCGGAATCCGAGCATATGATCCCGGGGGTGAATTTTAGGAATCTTACAATTTAGGTTGGGAAATCACTTAAAGGGTGGAATTATGAACTTTTGAGCATAGATTGATTAGTTTATGTAATGTTTGACTAGCTTCGAGTCGTTTGGCATCCAATTTGGAGGTTTGAGCGCGTTCTTGAATTGGGAAGTAGGCTTTGAGACGAGATAAGTCTCCTTTCTAACCTTGTAAGAGGGAAATTACCCCATAGGTGAACTAAATTAATATGTGTTGTTGTTTGTGGGGGGCCACGTACGCACGAAGTGACAAGAGTCCGTACGTAGCGACTATTCCTGTTATGCCCGGGTAATCTTAGGATTACACTATACCTAGTTGATATTGTTATTACTTTATGTATATTGTTTGCCTTGAGAAGGTCGGAATGGAGTGTGCTTATTAAATGTTTCAAAAGGAATTGGAATTGAGGAAAACTAATGGGATCTTAAAAGTTTCCTTTGAATGTCGTATTTTGAAAAGAATGGGAGTGTACTATAATAATTTATGAGATTTTTGTGTAAACGCGTTACATGTATGATTCGTGAGCGGGGTAATTTCTTAAATTTATATTTGACCGCGTCGCATGTATGATTCACGAGCGGGGAAATAGATGCATCTATAGTTTGCATCGTTCGACCCTCGGTAGTGCACAGTTTATATTTATGTTGGATCGGGCCGAACGTCCTCGGTGGTATTGTGTGTGACAGTAGAACTGAAAGTTTCTTTCATAATTAATATGGATTCATTGTCTGTGTGATCATATGTTTTAAAGGAAGCAAGTGATTAAGTTCTTAAATATGGTAATTTCTTGACCAGTTAAATTCTTGTTCTAAGTCTTATTGTTGTATACCATGCTTAATTAGAATCTCATATTATCATGTTTTGACCCTAGTAAGTATCGAAGTCGACCCCTCGGCAATACTTCTTCGAGGTTAGGCGGGATACTCACTGGGTACATATTATTTTATGTACTCATGCTACACTTCTGTACTTAATTGTACAGGATCTGAGGCAGGTGCATCTGGTTACCAGTCTGGTGCACAGTTTTAATCCCCATCTCGAGACTTCACGTTAAGCTGCCTTCCGAGTCGTCTTGCAGCAGCTGGGGTCTTTCTTATGCTCTATTTTTCTGTCTATTTCCTTACAGACAGTGGGCTAGTACTCTTTTGTATATTATACTAGATTGCCCACATATTGTGACACGAGGTCTTGGCACGTACTCTAGTAGACTTATGATTTTGAATTTGTTTACTTGATTTTGATTAGTACTTGTTATTCCCGTTTAATTATGTCCCATTTGCAAATTTATAAATCGTTTCAAAAAATAAGGAAATGTATCCACTTAGTAAATTTATTTAAACGGGAAACCACTATTTTGATTAGTGTCGGCTTGCATGACAATGGTGTTGGGCGCCATCACGGCCTAAATTGGAATTGGGTCGTGACAAGTTACACATTGTACATACAGGAGAGGAAGAATAGGCAAAAGCAATAATAGGCTGTGACTTCAAAAGATCTCTCATCAATTTGGAGCTCTTTTCTTAGCAACCCTACCCCAAAGGCCAGGAATCTGGGCTTTCTCCGTGTTGATCAAAATATTTCCTTTACTAAGTAATTCATGGAATGAGCTAAAAATGAGTGTACCTACAAAAAAGAAAACAATGTTAGCTAAAACATATGGCACAACATTGCCCTCCCTTAGCACATGCTGAAAGAGCACATTGAAGGTTCTCTTCATCTCCTTAATTTTCCTCACTTCATCCCCTAAACACAAAGGAGACTCTCATTTACCTTCAATTATCTTTTTCATCACCAAAGAGTTAGGCTCAAGGATAAGAGGATGGAGTTGCCTTTCTACATAATAAGATAACCCTTCCACAATAGCCTTAGCCTCAGCCAATATATTGATAGTATCTCATATCTTCACTGCCTTGGCATATACTAAATTATCTTTTGAAGCCTCATCAGTGTTGCATTTATACCATCCTTCATAAGGGTATTGCCAAGTTACTCTTCTTGTCACCACAACAGGCTTATAGTTTTCAAAGTATGTGATCATATCTGGCAAAAGGAAAGGAATGTTTGAAAGCCAAGGATACCTCACATTTGCTAGAAAATATAGTGTTTTGTTAACTTCACGCACCACCCTATGACATGAAGCTGTACCTCTATTCTTCATAGTATTTCTCCTCTTCCAAAGCACCCAAGTAATAATTGTTTAAACAGTCTGAAATAATGGCTTATGCTTTGCACAATATCTAGCACTCCACCATGTGTTTATCACTTGATGCACTTGTACCAGATTGACAATTAAACCTGCAACTTGAAGTAAGGTCTTCCAAACCCTATTAACAGTAATACTTGTTAGGAAGATGAGCTAAAGAGTCTCTTCTAATAGATTCTGGCAGCACCAACATCTAGACACTATTATGTAAGAATTTATCCTCCATAAATCATCAGTAGGCAGTTTCCTTTGACATAATCTCCATATGAAAAAACTAATCTCAAAAGTAAGTCCATTAGTCCATATTAGTTTGAAATATGGCTTTATAGTATCTCTATGCCTCAATATATTCCGTGCACTGCTCATAGAGAATTTACCTGATGGGGTTGGCATCCACCTAGGTGTATCCCATAAGTCATCAGTGTTACACCCTATATTTTCGTACGTAAAAATTCGTCGTAAGCAAACTACTGTAGGACCAAAAATGAGATAATATTTAAAAGTATATAAAGTAAGTTAATCATGTTACCTCTGAGGTTACAAATATTGAAGATCATGAACAATAAGTACAAAGAGGGTTGGACAGTTCAGAAGCTAAAGCAATTAAATAAAATAATGTTTCGTCGAAAGTCGACAAGTTGGGAATGTTATAACATGTACCTTTAGGGTGAGACTAGGGTGATTAACATGATAAGGAGATTATGTTATGATTTATATTAGTCGTATGACATCCGTGTGTTATGTTTTAATGTCAAGCGAGTTGTGGAACAAAAGTCGATAAAAGTCATCACAAGTTACACTCATAAGTTTTACTGAAATTTTGGGTCAAATGTAACTGCGATTTTCTCCCAATATACTTAGAGTTATGGGTTGTTCCACCATCAAAATAAAGATCTATGAGTCTATTTTCCAACGCATTAAACCATTTGTCAATACGACATTGGAGTAGAAAGATATGAGCATTTGTGAGATACTGCGCAAGCTGCTAGGTGACAAGTAGGTGTGTCACCTACTTGCTTAAATGAAAGCCCAAAAATGGGCCATTTCGGATCGTCCAAAGAGGCCTTTTAAGGGACTGTTTTCTTCATATATTAGACTTAAAATAGAGTATAATAACCAGACATAAGCTCTGCAAAGAATCCTCCAAAAAATTTCCCACAAATCCTAATTGATTTTCTCTCCCTTTCAAGTTCCAATTGGAGGTAAAACCTAGAGTTTGAAGAACCAAGATAAGAGCTGAGTTATCCAACAAATAAGGTGAGTTTACTTCTCTCTTTCATCCAATTTTTCTTCTGTAAATTCATGGTAAGTCGTTCTATACTTGTAAGAACTCACGGGATGGTGATCGGAAGCCGTGAGTTCGAGTTATTCACTTGTAGCGGACTGTTTTGTGGACTGTTTTGTGTTGCTGTTGGGCTGCGTGTTTTACTACTATTTTGTGGAGTTTTGGAGGAGGAAGGGGGTTTATAAATACCATATAAATGTAGGGTGGTTGGCTGGTCGTTCGTCATAACATTTTCGGGTCGTTTGGCACTACTACGGTGGTCGTTTTGTGTACGAAGAGATTGGGGTGTGTTGGGCTGTTTTGTAGTATTTGATGGTGTATATAGGGCTGAAAAATGATGTATATATGTTGTTATTGTTCTGTTCTTGTATTGTTGGTGTTATCTTGAATTTGGAGGAAGTAAGGATTATAGGGGAGATGCTGCCCGTTTTAATACAAAATAAGTTTGTCGTTCGTTGTGCGATAGTTGTACCTTTCGTAACTTAACAATAGTATTATTATCGTTCTTGTAGATTAAGGTGCAAAGAGGTGAGTTCAACTTGGTGATTGGAAAGATTGTGATAAGGTATATTAAGGCTAAGCCTTCCTTCATTTTGGCATGATCTCGTAGCTACATGTGTTAGTAATGAGACAAAAGAGAAGTTCATATTCATGAATTTATTCACACTATTCTAGTCTCATAAGTTACAATATTATTCCTTATCGAGATTCTATATTCAATTTAGTATTGTCTTCTTCCAGTCAAGAGAGCAACAAGCCTATATATACAGTATTACAGTATTTTCATTACCATCGAGCTATAATCGATGGGCAGGCCCCTATTGGGCAACCTCTGATCAGATGAAAAGTTATATACCGAGCCTACTGTGGCCGAGCGCCTATGAGCGAGCCCAGCATGGTCGAGATACATAGCCTAGTATGGCCGAGCGCCTATGAGCGAGCCTACTATGGCACAGCAGTTATATATACCGAGCCTTATAAGGCCGTACAATTATTTTACTTACTACATTGAAGGAGTTGAGTCAGTATCAGCAGGTAAGTATATCTCCAGATCATCTTTGACTCCCAGTTACTTCCAGTTATTATATTATCAGTTCAGTTTCGATTTTCAGTTATGTTATTGCCTTACATACTCGGTACATTATTTCGTACTGACGTCCCTTTTCTGGGGACGCTTCATTTCATGCATGCAGGTTCAGATAGACAAACGAGTAGATCTCCTCAGTAGGTGTTTCCCGAGTTCAGCCTGATCGGTAAGCTCCACGCCTTTCGGAGTTGCCAGGTCTAGAGTGTTGTGTACATCTTATGTATATCTGTATATATGTTATGGGTAGGTCGGGGCCCTGTTCCGATCATAGTACATCTATCAGTAGAGGCTTGTAGACATATCCTGTTGGTTAGTGCAGTATGTTGGGTTTGTAGGCCTGGTATGTATAATTTGGTGGTTTGTCAACTGTAGTAGCTATGACGGCCTTTTCAGCCTAGCTTTATATTGATGTTTAGTTAGCGCTAGTTTCCATTCAGTTTTATATTTTGCTTCGCAAATTGTCTTGCAAGGTGGCCCCATGGCCAAAGTATGACATTATGTGTTCAGAGTCCCTTAGTCGCAATTTGGTACGCCAGGTTAGGTGAGGAACCGGATGCTTGTCTCGCTCCTAGGTTCGGGGCGTGACAAACTTGGTATCAGAGCAGTTCTATCCTAGGGAGTCTACAAGCCGTGTCTAGTAGAGTCTTGTTTATAGATGTGTTGTGCACACATTATATAAGCAGGGCACTACAGGGCATTTAGGAGTTGGTTACCCTTCTTTGAAATCTAAATCGTGCTATAGAACTGAGTTATAGGAAATTTGAATTAAACTTATGTGTTGGTGTTTGCATGCACAGATGATGGTGACTAGGAAGACTACGGCTAGCCAGAGGAGAGATACAGTAGTAGGTAAGGGTTCCAGCAGGGTACCCCCAGTAGATGGGGCCCAGTCTGAGGCTCAAGGTGAGACCCCTACTCAGCCATTACCGGCTCCTCCACCAACTACGGAGATTCTTAGGGAAACCGCACATCCAGTTCCCCCTCCACTTCCATCAGATCGGGACTTAAGGAGTGCGGTGCATTTGTTGACACAGTTGGTAGATACCCAGCAACGGGCTAGGGCATCAGCTAGTGCAGGAACTTCTGAGGGGTCTGGGAGTTCAAGGGTCCGAGAGTTTATTGCTTTGAGTCCCCCAGAGTTCACGGGGACAGATCAGAGGGAGGACCCACAGGATTTCATAGATCAGCTTCACAGGATCTTTCGTGTTATGCATGCCACGGAGAAAGAGGCAGTTGAGCTAGCAGCTTTTCGACTCCGAGATATAGCCATCCTTTGGTATGAGGGATGGGAGAGGTCCAGGGGACGTGATGCACCTCCAGCTATTTGGGAGAATTTTTCAGATGCCTTCCTTGACCAGTACTTACCACGGGAGATCCGACAGGCTCGAGTCGATCAGTTTCTAGCCCTTAAGCAGGGTAATATGAGTGTTCGAGAGTATAGTCTCCGTTTTGACTCATTGGCCAGATATGCACCATCCATAGTTGCTACTATGCGGGACAGGATTCACAGGTTTATAGCAGGGTTAGCCCCAGAGTTAACTGAGGCATGTGCCACCGCTGCATTGCAGGATAGTATGGATATCTCCCGGATTCAGGCATTCGCCCAGAATATAGAAAGGGGTAGGCGTCGGCAGCAGGGTACAGAGAGGGCTAAGCAAGGGCAACGTAAGAGGATGAGATTTCCCAGGTCTCAGGAGCAATATCAGGGTAGTTATAGGACCCAGTACTTCGGACGGCCACCTAGGCCTCTGCTACCTCAGTTACAGGGTTACGGGTATGACCGTTATACTAAGTCAGGACCAGGTGAGAGCTCACGGGCGTCGGGTTTGCAGCGACAGTGAGGATCTGCGCAGACATGGTCATTTCCTCCACGGTGTGACATCTGTGGTAGAGGACACTTGGGCCAATGCCGAGCAAGTTCTGATGCTTGTTATACATGTGGGCGTCCAGGGCATATGATGCGAGATTGCCCAAATAGATATTCGGGGGGAATGGCACAACCAGCGAGTTCAGCAACAGGATCATCTATGTCAGTGCATCCTTCAGGGCGCGAGTCTCAGTCTTCGGCTGGTAGAGGTCGGGGCAGAGGTAGAGGTTCTAGTTCAAGTGGTAATCAGAACCGTATCTATGCTTTAGCGGGTCGACAGGACCAGGAGTCTTCACCAGACGTTGTGACAGGTATATTAACCATTTGCTCTCACGATGCTTATGCTTTGATAGACCCAGGATCTACTTTATCGTATATTACCCCAATTGTCGCGAGGAATTTTGGTATAGTGCCTGAAATACTAAGTGATCCTTTTCCGGTATCTACACCGGTCGGAGAATCAATTATTGCTAGACGTGTTTACCGAGGTTGTACGGTGACAATTTGTAGTCGTCAGATCTCAGCTGACCTAGTTGAGCTAGAGATGATGGATTTTGATGCTATCATGGGCATGGACTGGTTGGCAGCTTGCTATGCCACAGTTGATTGCCGAGCAAAGGCAGCCAGATTTCATTTTTCGGGTGAGCCAGTCCTTGAATGGGTACGTAATACACCAACACCCAGAGGTAGGTTTATTTCCTATCTGAAGGCGAGGAAAATGATAGCAAAAGGGTGCATTTATCATATTGTGCGAGTTAGAGATGCAGATGCTGAGATACCTACACTTCAGTCTATTCCCGTAGTCAAAGAGTATGCAGATGTGTTTCCAGATGAGCTTCCAAGTATTCCTCCAGAGCGAGAGATTGATTTTAGCATCGATTTGCTTCCAGGAACTCAACCAATATCCGTCCCTCCGTATAGAATGGCACCTGGCGAATTGAAGGAGTTGAAGGAGCAGTTAAAAGATTTGCTGGAGAAAGGTTACATCAGGCCCAGTACCTCACCTTGGGGTGCACCAGTACTATTTGTGCAGAAGAAAGACGGCTCGCTGAGGATGTGTATCGATTATAGGCAGCTGAATAAGGTAACTATTAAGAATAAGTATCCACTTCCAAGGATCGATGACTTGTTTGATCAGTTGCAGGGGGCTAGATGCTTTTCAAAGATAGATTTGAGGTCGGGGTACCACCAGGTCAGAGTTCGGGAAAAAGATATTCCGAAGACAGCCTTCAGGACCCGATATGGCCACTTCGAGTTCCTTGTCATGTCCTTCGGGTTGACTAATGCACCCGCTGTATTTATGGACTTGATGAATAGCCTATTCCGGCCATTTTTAGATCTGTTCGTGATAGTATTTATTGATGATATTCTGGTTTATTCCCGTTCAGAGGATGAGCATACGGACCACCTACGAGCGGTACTCCAAACCCTCCGTGATCGTAAGTTGTATGCTAAGTTTTCTAAATGTGAGTTCTGGTTGAAGTCTGTAGCATTCTTGGGGCATATTGTATCAGATGAAGGGATAAAGGTGGACACTCAGAAGATTGAGGCCGTGAAATATTGGCCTAGACCTACCACTCCGACAGAGGTTTGTAGCTTTCTAGGCTTAGCAGGATACTATCGGAGGTTCGTAGAGGGTTCTTCTTCCCTTTCGGCACCATTGACGAAGTTGACACAGAAAGAAACTAAGTTTCAATGGACAGAGGCTTGTGAGCGGAGTTTCCAAGAGTTTAAGAACAGGTTGACCTCAGCTCCAGTTCTAACACTTCCAGAGGGTCTAGAGGGTTATGCCGTGTATTGTGATGCATCAGGTGTCGGGTTAGGATGTGTCCTGATGCAACATGGGAAGGTAATTGCGTATGCTTCAAGGCAGTTGAGGAAGCACGAGAGGAATTATCCGACCCACGACCTCGAGTTAGCTGCGGTTGTCCATGCACTTAAGATATGGCGGCATTATTTATATGGTGTTCATGTTGATATATTTACTGATCATAAAAGCCTACAATATATCTTCAAGCAGAAAGAGTTGAATTTGCGACAGAGGCGATGGCTTGAGTTATTGAAAGATTACGATGTTAACATTCTCTACCATCAAGGGAAAGCTAATGTTGTAGCAGATGCATTAAGTCGTCGATCTATGGGTAGCTTAGCACATGTAGATCCCGAGAAAAGACAATTAGCTAGAGAGATTCATCAATTGTCTTCGTTGGGGGTTCGGTTAGTAGATTCTGAAGATGGTGGATTTGTACTCCAAAACATTACAAAATCATCCCTCATAGCGGAAGTCAAGGAAAGGCAGTACGAGGACCCAGAGTTGGTCGAGCTGAGAGAGCGAGTTCCGCAGCAGAAGAAACCACTGTTAGAGCTAAAGGGAGATGGGGTTCTCAGATATAGGGGTCGTTTGTGTGTTCCAGATGTAGCAGGGCTACGAGACAGGATTATGTCAGAGGCACATTATTCATGGTATTCCATCCATCCTGGGTCGACGAAGATGTATCATGACATTAAGGATGTGTACTGGTGGAATGATATGAAGAAGAACATTGCTGAGTTTGTCGCCCAATGTACTAGTTGCCAGCAAGTGAAGATAGAGCACCAGAAGCCTGGAGGGCTAATGCAGACTATAGAGATCCCGACATGGAAATGGGAGGCGATAAACATGGACTTTATCATGGGTTTACCTCGTTCTAATCGTAAGTTCGATTCCATATGGGTGATAGTCGATAGGCTCATGAAATCAGCTCACTTCCTACCGGTCGATCTACATATACAGCAGAAGATTATGCCAAGTTATATATTAAGGAGATAGTGCGGCTACACGGAGTACCAGTTTCTATTATATCTGACCGTGGGGCTCAGTTTACAGCACATTTTTGGAGGTCATTTCAGAGAGGTCTAGGGACTCAGGTGAATCTCAGCACAGCTTTTCATCCACAAACTGATGGACAAGCCGAGCGCACAATTCAGACGCTCGAGGATATGTTACGAGTATGTGTGTTGGATTTTAAAAGAAGTTGGGATGAACATCTACCTCTTGTCGAGTTTGCATATAATAACAGTTACCACTCCAGTATTCAGATGGCTCCGTACGAGGCTTTGTATGGGCGTAAGTGCAGATCTCCTATAGGGTGGTTTGATGTTGGGAATCTGGGTTATATGGGCCAGACCTGGTTCAACAGGCCATAGAGAAAGTAAAGCTTATCCGGGAGCGACTGTTGACAGCTCAGAGTCGTCAGAAGTCATATTCTGACGTGCGGCGACGAGACTTAGAGTTCAGGATTAATGACTGGGTATTCTTAAAGGTATCACCTATGAAGGGCGTGATGAGGTTTGGCAAGAAAGGCAAGCTTAGCCCACGGTACATTGGGCCTTATAGGATCATTCGGAGAGTGGTCCAAGTAGCTTATGAGTTAGAGTTGCCCTCAGAATTGGAGTCTGTCCATTCGGTTTTTCACGTATCTATGCTACGGAAGTGCATTGGCGATCCTACTCGAGTGGTGCCCACGGATGATGTACAGATTACAGAGGACTTGTCATACGAGGAAATTCCAGTTGCCATCCTAGACCGACAAATCCGCAATCTACGAAATATGGAGATAGCTTCCGTAAAGGTTTTATGGAGGAGCAAGAATGTAGAAGAGATGACATGGGAATCGGAGGAAGAAATGAAGTCTAAATACCCCCACCTATTTCAAACTGAAGATATAGTTCGAGATGGGACGCTACAACATAGCTCTATGTAGGCTAGCAGGTCATCAGGTAAGCTTTTATTTTTCACTTTCAATATTTATGATTTACGGTCGGTGAGGCAAATTGCTGCTATTTATAAAGATTGGCCATATGTGGCATGCATAGTATGTTTCTGGCTACGTGCAGGTTGGTTTTAACCTAGTGTACGAAGGATACTTTGGCAAAATTTTCCAAAGTTTCTAAGAGTAAACATTCGAGGGCGAATGTTCCCAAGGGGGGAGTGATGTTACACCCTATATTTTCGTACGTAAAAATGCGTCGTAAGCAAACTAATGTAGGACCAAATAGGAGATAATATTTAAAAGTATATAAAGTAATTTAATCATGTTACCTCTGAGGTTACAAATATTGAAGATCATGAACAACAAGTACAAAGAGGGTTGGACAGTTCAGAAGCTAAAGCAATTAAATAAAACAATGTTTTGTCGAAAGTCGACAAGTTGGGAATGTTATAACATGTACCTTTGGGGTGAGACTAGGGTGATTAACATGATAAGGAGATTATGTTATGATTTGTATTAGTCGTATGACATCCGTGTGTTATGTTTTAATGTCAAGCGAGTTGTGGAACAAAAGTCGATGAAAGTCATCACAAGTTACACTCATAAGTTTTACTGAAATTTTGGGTCAAATGTAACTGCGATTTTCTCCCAATATACTTAGAGTTATAGGGTGTTCCACCGATCAAATTAAAGATCTATGAGTCTATTTTCCAACGCATTAAACCGTTTATCAATACGACATTGGAGTAGAAAGATATGAGCATTTGTGCGATACTGCGCAAGCTGCTAGGTGACAAGTAGGTGTGTCACCTACTTGCTTAAATGAAAGCCCAAAAATGGGCCATTTCGGGTCGTCCAAAGAGGCCTTTTAAGGGCCTATTTTCTTCATATATTAGACTTAAAATAGAGCATAATAACCAGACATAAGTTCTGCAAAGAATCCTCCCAAAAATTTCCCACAAACCCTAATTGATTTTCTCTCCCTTTCAAGTTCCAATTGGAGGTAAAACCTAGAGTTTGAAGAACCAAGATAAGAGCTGAGTTATCCAACAAATAAGGTGAGTTTACTTCTCTCTTTCATCCAATTTTTCTTCTGTAAATTCATGGTAAGTCGTTCTATACTTGTAAGAACTCACGGGACGGTGATCGGAAGCCGTGAGTTCGAGTAATTCACTTGTAGCGGACTGTTTTGTGTACTATTTTGTGTTGCTGTTGGGCTGCATGTTTTACTACTATTTTGTGGAGTTTTGGAGGAGGAAGGGGGTTTTATAAACACCATATAAATGTAGGGTGGTTGGCTGGTCGTTCGTCATAACATTTTCGGGTCGTTTGACACTACTACGGTGGTCGTTTTGTGTACGAAGAGATTGGGGTGTGTTGGGCTGTTTTGTAGTACTTGATGGTGTATATAGGACTGGAAAATGATGTATATATGTTGTTATTGTTCTGTTCTTGTATTGTTGGTATTATCTTGAATTTGGAGGAAGTAAGGATTATAGGGGAGATGCTGCCCGTTTTAATACAAAATAAGTTTGTCGTTCGTTGTGCGATAGTTGTACCTTTTGTAACTTAACGATAGTATTATTATCGTTCTTGTAGATTAAGGTGCAAGGAGGTGAGTTCAACTTGGTGATTGGAAAGATTGTGATAAGGTATGTTAAGGCTAAGCCTTCTTTCATTTTGGCATGATCTCGTAGCTACATGTGTTAGTAATGAGACAAAAAGAGAAGTTCATATTCATGAATTTATTCACACTATTCTAGTCTCATAAGTTACAATATTATTCCTTATCGAGATTCTATATTCAATTTAGTATTGTCTTCTTCCAGTCAAGAGAGCAACAAGCCTATATATACAGTATTACAGTATTTTCATTACCATCGAGCTATAATCGATGGGCAGGCCCCTATTGGGCAACCTCTGATCAGATGAAAAGTTATATACCGAGCCTACTGTGGCCGAGCGCCTATGAGCGAGCCCAGCATGGTCGAGATACATAGCCTAGTATGGCCGAGCGCCTATGAGCGAGCCTACTATGGCACAGCAGTTATATATACAGAGCCTTATAAGGCCGTACAATTATTTTACTTACTACATTGAAGGGGTTGAGTCAGTATCAGCAGGTAAGTATATCTCCAGATCATCTTTGACTCCCAGTTACTTCCAGTTATTATATTATCAGTTCAGTTTCTATTTTCAGTTATGTTATTGCCTTACATACACGGTACATTATTTCGTACTAACGTCCCTTTTTCGGGGACGCTGCATTTCATGCATGCAATTCAGATAGACAGACGAGTAGATCTCCTCAGTAGGTGTTTCCCGAGTTCAGCCTGATCGGTAAGCTCCACGCCTTTCGGAGTTGCCAGGTCTAGAGTGTTGTGTACATCTTATGTATATCTGTATATATGTTATGGGTAGGTCGGGGCCCTGTTCCGATCATAGTACATCTATCAGTAGAGGCTTGTAGACATATCCTGTTGGTTAGTGCAGTATGTTGGGTTTGTAGGCCTGGTATGTATAATTTGGTGGTTTGTCAGCTGTAGTAGCTATGACGGCCTTTTCAGCCTAGCTTTATATTGATGTTTAGTTAGCGCTAGTTTCCATTCAGTTTTATATTTTGCTTCGCAAATTGTCTTGCAAGGTGGCCCCATGGCCAAAGTATGACATTATGTGTTCAGAGTCCCTTAATCGCAATTTGGTATGCCAGGTTAGGTGAGGCACCGGGTGCTTGTCTCGCTCCTAGGTTCGGGGCATGACAAACTTGGTATCAGAGCAGTTCTATCCTAGGGAGTCTACAAGCCGTGTCTAGTAGAGTCTTGTTTATAGATGTGTTGTGCACACATTATATAAGCAGGGCACTACAGGGCATTTAGGAGTTGGTTACCCTTCTTTGAAATCTAAATCGTGCTATAGAACTGAGTTATAGGAAATTTGAATTAAACTTATGTGTTGGTGTTTGCATGCACAGATGATGGTGACTAGGAAGACTACGGCTAGCCAGAGGAGAGATACAGTAGTAGGTGAGGGGACCAGCAGGGTACCCCCAGTAGATGGGGCCCAGTCTGAGGCTCAAGGTGAGACCCCTACTCAGCCATTACCGGCTCCTCCACCAACTACGGAGATTCTTAGGGAAACCGCACATCCAGTTCCCCCTCCACTTCCATCAGATCGGGACTTAAGGAGTGCGGTGCATTTGTTGACACAGTTGGTAGCTACCCAGCAACAGGCTAGGGCATCAGCTAGTGCAGGAACTTCTGAGGGGTCTGGGAGTTCAAGGGTCCGAGAGTTTATTGCTTTGAGTCCCCCAGAGTTCACGGGGACAGATCAGAGGGAGGACCCACGGGATTTCATAGATCAGCTTCACAGGATCTTTCGTGTTATGCATGCCACGGAGAAAGAGGCAGTTGAGCTAGCAGCTTTTCGACTCCGAGATATAGCCATCCTTTGGTATGAGGGATGGGAGAGGTCCAGGGGACGTGATACACCTCCAGCTATTTGGGAGAATTTTTCAGATGCTTTCCTTGACCAGTACTTACCACGGGAGATCCGACAGGCTCGAGTCGATCAGTTTCTAGCCCTCAAGCAGGGTAATATGAGTGTTCGAGAGTATAGTCTCTGTTTTGACTCATTGGCCAGATATGCACCATCCATAGTTGCTACTATGCGGGACAGGATTCACAGGTTTATAGCAGGGTTAGCCCCAGAGTTAACCGAGGCATGTGCCATCGCTGCATTGCAGGATAGTATGGATATCTCCCGGATTCAGGCATTCGCCCAGGATATAGAAAGGGGTAGGCATCGGCAGCAGGGTACAGAGAGGGCTGAGCAAGGGCAATGTAAGAGGATGAGATTTCCCAGGTCTCAGGAGCAATATCAGGGTAGTTATAGGACCCAGTACTTCGGACGGCCACCTAGGCCTCTGCTACCTCAGTTACAGGGTTACAGGTATGACCGTTATACTAAGTCAGGACCAGGTGAGAGCTCACGGGCGTCGGGTTTGCAGCGACAGTGAGGATCTGCGCAGACATGGTCATTTCCTCCACGGTGTGACATCTGTGGTAGAGGACACTTGGGCCAATGCCGAGCAAGTTCTGATGCTTGTTATACATGTGGGCGTCCAGGGCATATGATGCGAGATTGCCCAAATAGATATTCGGGGGGAATGGCACAACCAGCGAGTTCAGCAACAGGATCATCTATGTCAGTGCATCCTTCAGGGCGCGAGTCTCAGTCTTCGGCTGGTAGAGGTCGGGGCAGAGGTAGAGGTTCCAGTTCAAGTGGTAATCAGAACCGTATCTATGCTTTAGCGGGTCGACAGGACCAGGAGTCTTCACCAGACTTTGTGACAGGTATATTAACCATTTGCTCTCACGATGCTTATGCTTTGATAGACCCAGGATCTACTTTATCGTATATTACCCCATTTGTCGCGAGGAATTTTGGTATAGTGCCTGAAATACTAAGTGATCCTTTTGCGGTATCTACACCGGTCGGAGAATCGATTATTGCTAGACGGGTTTACCGAGGTTGTACGGTGACAATTTGTAGTCGTCAGACCTCAGCTGACCTAGTTGAGCTAGAGACGATGGATTTTGATGCTATCATGGGCATGGACTGGTTGGCAGGTTACTATGCCACAGTTGATTGCCGAGCAAAGGCAGCCAGATTTCATTTTCCGGGTGAGCCAGTCCTTGAATAGGTAGGTAATACACCAACACCCAGAGGTAGGTTTATTTCCTATCTGAAGGCGAGGAAAATGATAGCAAAAGGGTGCATTTATCATATTGTGTGAGTTAGAGATGCAGATGCTGAGATACCTACACTTCAGTCTATTCCCGTAGTCAAAGAGTATGCAGATGTGTTTCCAGATGAGCTTACAAGTATTCCTCTAGAGCGAGAGATTGATTTTAGCATCGATTTGCTTCCAGGAACTCAACCAATATCCGTCCCTCCGTATAGAATGGCACCTGGCGAATTGAAGGAGTTGAAGGAGCAGTTAAAAGATTTGCTGGAGAAAGGTTACATCAGGCCCAGTACCTCACCTTGGGGTGCACCAGTACTATTTGTGCGGAAGAAAGACGGCTCGCTGAGGATGTGTATCGATTATAGGCAGCTGAACAAGGTAACTATTAAGAATAAGTATCCACTTCCAAGGATCGATGACTTATTTGATCAGTTGCAGGGGGCTAGATGCTTTTCAAAGATAGATTTGAGGTCGGGGTACCACCAGGTCAGAGTTCGGGAAAAAGATATTCCGAAGATAGCCTTCAGGACCCGATATGGCCACTTCGAGTTCCTTGTCATGTCCTTCGGGTTGACTAATGCACCCGCTGTATTTATGGACTTGATGAATAGCCTATTCCGGCCATTTTTAGATCTGTTCGTGATAGTATTTATTGATGATATTCTGGTTTATTCCCGTTCAGAGGATGAGCATGCGGACCACCTGCGAGTAGTACTCCAAACCCTCCGTGATCGTAAGTTGTATGCTAAGTTTTCTAAATGTGAGTTCTGGTTGAAGTCTGTAGCATTCTTGGGGCATATTGTATCAGATGAAGGGATAAAGGTGGACACTCAGAAGATTGAGGCCGTGAAATATTGGCCTAGACCTACCACTCCGACAGAGGTTCGTAGCTTTCTAGGCTTAGCAGGATATTATCGGAGGTTCGTAGAGGGTTCTTCTTCCCTTTCGGCACCATTGAAGAAGTTGACACAGAAAGAAACTAAGTTTCAATGGACAGAGGCTTGTGAGCGGAGTTTCCAAGAGCTTAAGAACAGGTTGACCTCAGCTCCAGTTCTAACACTTCCAGAGGGTCTAGAGGGTTATGCCGTGTATTGTGATGCATCAGGTGTCGGGTTAGGATGTGTCCTGATGCAACATGGGAAGGTAATTGCATATGCTTCAAGGCAGTTGAGGAAGCACGAGAGGAATTATCCGACCCACGACCTCGAGTTAGCTGCGGTTGTCCATGCACTTAAGATATGGCGGCATTATTTATATGGTGTTCATGTTGATATATTTACTGATCATAAAAACCTACAATATATCTTCAAGCAGAAAGAGTTAAATTTGCGACAGAGGCGATGACTTGAGTTATTGAAAGATTACGATGTTAACATTCTCTACCATCAAGGAAAAGCTAATGTTGTAGCAGATGCATTAAGTCGTCGATCTATGGGTAGCTTAGCACATGTAGATCCCGAGAAAAGACAATTAGCTAGAGAGATTCATCAATTGTCTTCGTTGGGGGTTCGGTTAGTAGATTCTGAGGATGGTGGAGTTGTACTCCAAAACACTACAAATCATCCCTCATAGCGGAAGTCAAGGAAAGGCAGTACGAGGACCCAGAGTTGGTCGAGCTGAGAGAGCGAGTTCCGCAGCAGAAGAAACCACTGTTAGAGCTAAAGGGAGATGGGGTTCTCAGATATAGGGGTCGTTTGTGTGTTCCAGATGTAGCAGGGCTACGAGACAGGATTATGTCAGAGGCACATTATTCATGGTATTCCATCCATCCTGGGTCGACGAAGATGTATCATGACATTAAGGATGTGTACTGGTGGAATGATATGAAGAAGAACATTGCTGAGTTTGTCGCCCAATGTACTAGTTGCCAGCAAGTGAAGATAGAGCACCAGAAGCCTGGAGGGCTAATGCAGACTATAGAGATCCCGACATGGAAATGGGAGGCGATAAACATGGACTTTATCACGGGTTTACCTCGTTCTAATCGTAAGTTCGATTCCATATGGGTGATAGTCGATAGGCTCACGAAATCAGCTCACTTCCTACCGGTCAGATCTACATATACAGCAGAAGATTATGCAAAGTTATATATTAAGGAGATAGTGCGGCTACACAGAGTACCAGTTTCTATTATATCTGACCGTGGGGCTCAGTTTACAGCACATTTTTGGAGGTCATTTCAGAGAGGTCTAGGGACTCAGGTGAATCTCAGCACAACTTTTCATCCACAGACTGATGGACAAGCCGAGCGCACAATTCAGACGCTAGAGGATATGTTACGAGTATGTGTGTTGGATTTTAAAAGAAGTTGGGATGAACATCTACCTCTTGTCGAGTTTGCATATAATAACAGTTACCACTCCAGTATTCAGATGGCTCCGCACGAGGCTTTGTATGGGCGTAAGTGCAGATCTCCTATAGGGTGGTTTGATGTTGGGGAATCTGGGTTATATGGGCCAGACCTGGTTCAACAGGCCATAGAGAAAGTAAAGCTTATCCGGGGGCGACTGTTGATAGCTCAGAGTCGTCAGAAGTCATATTCTGACGTGCGGCGACGAGACTTAGAGTTCAGCATTAATGACTGGGTATTCTTAAAGGTATCACCTATGAAGGGCGTGATGAGGTTTGGCAAGAAAGGCAAGCTTAGCCCACGGTATATTGGGCCTTATAAGATCATTCGGAGAGTGGGCCAAGTAGCTTATGAGTTAGAGTTGCCCTCAGAATTGGAGTCTGTCCATCCGATTTTTCACGTATCTATGCTACGGAAGTGCATTGGCGATCCTACCTGAGTGGTGCCCACGGATGATGTACAGATTACAGAGGACTTGTCATACGAGGAAATTCCAGTTGCCATCCTAGACCGACAAATCCGCAATCTACAAAATAAGGAGGTAGCTTCCGTAAAGGTTTTATGGAGGAGCAAGAATGTAGAAGAGATGACGTGGGAATCGGAGGAAGAAATGAAGTCTAAATACCCCCACCTATTTCAAACTGAAGATATGGTTCGAGATGGGACGCTACAACATAGTTCTATGTAGGCTAGCAGGTCATCAGGTAAGCTTTTATTTTTCACTTTCAATATTTATGATTTACGGTCGGTGAGGCAAATTGCTGCTATTTATAAAGATTGGCCATATGTGGCATGCATAGTATGTTTCTGGCTACGTGCAGGTTGGTTTTAACCTAGTGTACGAAGGATACTTTGGCAAAATTTTCCAAAGTCTCTAAGAGTAAACATTCGAGGACGAATGTTCCCAAGGGGGGAGTGATGTTACACCCTATATTTTCGTACGTAAAAATGCGTCGTAAGCAAACTAATGTAGGACCAAATATGAGATAATATTTAAAAGTATATAAATTAAGTTAATCATGTTACCTCTGAAGTTACAAATATTGAAGATCATGAACAACAAGTACAACGAGCGATGGACAGTTCAAAAGCTAAAGCAATTAAATAAAACAATGTTTCGTCGAAAGTCGACAAGTTAGGAATGTTATAACATGTAACTTTGGGGTGAGACTAGGGTGATTAACATGATAAGGAGATTATGTTATGATTTATATTAGTCGTATGACATCCGTGTGTTATGTTTTAATGTCAAGCGAGTTGTGGAACAAAAGTCGATGAAAGTCATCACAAGTTACACTCATAAGTTTTACAGAAATTTTGGGTCAAATGTAACTGCGCTTTTCTCCCAATATACTTAGAGTTATGGGGTGTTCCACCCATAAAATTAAAGATCTATGAGTCTATTTTCCAACTCATTAAACCGTTTGTCAATAAGACATTGGAGTAGAAAGATATGGGCATTTGTGCGATACTGCGCAAGCTGCTAGGTGACAAGTAGGTGTGTCACCTACTTGCTTAAATAAAAGCCCAAAAATGGGCCATTTCGGGTCGTCCAAAGAGGCCTTTTAAGGGCCTATTTTCTTCATATATTAGACTTAAAATAGATCATAATAACCATACATAAGCTCTGCAAAGAATCCTCCCGAAAATTTCCCACAAACCCTAATTGATTTTCTCTCCCTTTCAAGTTCCAATTGGAGGTAAAACCTAGAGTTTGAAGAACCAAGATAAGAGCTGAGTTATCCAACAAATAAGGTGAGTTTACTTCTCTCTTTCATCCAATTTTTCTTCTGTAAATTCATGGTAAGTCGTTCTATACTTGTAAGAACTCACGGGACGGTGATCGGAAGCCGTGAGTTCGAGTAATTCACTTGTAGCGGACTGTTTTGTGTACTATTTTGTGTTGCTGTTGGGCTGCATGTTTTACTACTATTTTGTGGAGTTTTGGAGGAGGAAGGGGGTTTTATAAACACCATATAAATGTAGGGTGGTTGGCTGGTCGTTCGTCATAACATTTTCGGGTCGTTTGACACTACTACGGTGGTCGTTTTGTGTACGAAGAGATTGGGGTGTGTTGGGCTGTTTTGTAGTACTTGATGGTGTATATAGGACTGGAAAATGATGTATATATGTTGTTATTGTTCTGTTCTTGTATTGTTGGTATTATCTTGAATTTGGAGGAAGTAAGGATTATAGGGGAGATGCTGCCCGTTTTAATACAAAATAAGTTTGTCGTTCGTTGTGCGATAGTTGTACCTTTTGTAACTTAACGATAGTATTATTATCGTTCTTGTAGATTAAGGTGCAAGGAGGTGAGTTCAACTTGGTGATTGGAAAGATTGTGATAAGGTATGTTAAGGCTAAGCCTTCTTTCATTTTGGCATGATCTCGTAGCTACATGTGTTAGTAATGAGACAAAAAGAGAAGTTCATATTCATGAATTTATTCACACTATTCTAGTCTCATAAGTTACAATATTATTCCTTATCGAGATTCTATATTCAATTTAGTATTGTCTTCTTCCAGTCAAGAGAGCAACAAGCCTATATATACAGTATTACAGTATTTTCATTACCATCGAGCTATAATCGATGGGCAGGCCCCTATTGGGCAACCTCTGATCAGATGAAAAGTTATATACCGAGCCTACTGTGGCCGAGCGCCTATGAGCGAGCCCAGCATGGTCGAGATACATAGCCTAGTATGGCCGAGCGCCTATGAGCGAGCCTACTATGGCACAGCAGTTATATATACAGAGCCTTATAAGGCCGTACAATTATTTTACTTACTACATTGAAGGGGTTGAGTCAGTATCAGCAGGTAAGTATATCTCCAGATCATCTTTGACTCCCAGTTACTTCCAGTTATTATATTATCAGTTCAGTTTCTATTTTCAGTTATGTTATTGCCTTACATACACGGTACATTATTTCGTACTAACGTCCCTTTTTCGGGGACGCTGCATTTCATGCATGCAATTCAGATAGACAGACGAGTAGATCTCCTCAGTAGGTGTTTCCCGAGTTCAGCCTGATCGGTAAGCTCCACGCCTTTCGGAGTTGCCAGGTCTAGAGTGTTGTGTACATCTTATGTATATCTGTATATATGTTATGGGTAGGTCGGGGCCCTGTTCCGATCATAGTACATCTATCAGTAGAGGCTTGTAGACATATCCTGTTGGTTAGTGCAGTATGTTGGGTTTGTAGGCCTGGTATGTATAATTTGGTGGTTTGTCAGCTGTAGTAGCTATGACGGCCTTTTCAGCCTAGCTTTATATTGATGTTTAGTTAGCGCTAGTTTCCATTCAGTTTTATATTTTGCTTCGCAAATTATCTTGCAAGGTGGCCCCATGGCCAAAGTATGACATTATGTGTTCAGAGTCCCTTAGTCGCAATTTGGTACGCCAGGTTAGGTGAGGCACCGGGTGCTTGTCTCGCTCCTAGGTTCGGGGCGTGACAATCAGTGTGATCAAAGTGCACTTCCTACCTTATATGCTCGGCAATATTCTCTGGGAAAGTTTGATACAGAAGTTGATCATTCCATCCTTCTGCATCCCTCAATTCTGCTACTTCTTGTAGCTCTTCATTAATATGAAAGTCTTGAGGCAGTACATGATACAAATCCCCAACTCCAGTCCAATTTTCATGCCATGCATTTGTAGATCCTCTATTAATCTCCCATAGGATTCCATGCCCCACTTCCTCCCCTGCCTCCAACATTTTCCTCCATACATGAGAGCCATTTCTAAATTGCACTACTGTAGGTATTTCCTTCTTGCAGTACTTATTCCACATGAAGTTGGACCATAATGATTTCTATGTCCTAAACTTCCATCATAGATTGGCAAACAAAGCTTTTGACACATCAAAAAAAGATCTAAAACCTAATCGTCATTCTTCCTTAGGTAGACATAGGTTCTTCCATTTAGCCCAATGTCTACTTCTTCCTTCTTCCTTTGTACTCCAAAAGAATCTAGAAAATGTCATTTGTAAGTGCTCCAATTCATTGTCAGGAGGTTCCAACACTGAGAGTATGTGAGTAGGCATGCTTTGGAGCACACTTGAGATTAATGTAGCCTTTTCACCAAAGGACAGTAACTTCCCTTTCCATGAGTGCAACTTGGCTTTGACATTTTTGATGAGATCATTGTAGTAATCTTTTCTCCTCTTGTATAAAATTGGGCATCCAAGGTATGTAAATGGAAACTCACCTCTTGCAAATCCAGTGATTGTTCCAACTGAATTGAATAATGCTCCACCAACATTTGAATGCATATAAAAGGAGCTCTTAGCCATATTAATTAATTGTCCAGATGTGCACTCATATTTGCTCAAAACTTCAACTATCTTCTCCAATGAATAAGGATCAACAGAAGCAAATATGATGGTATCATCAGCATATGCTAGATGATTCAAAGGATTAGTCCACTTTGGCATACCATACCCATAAATCTCCTATCTTCAAATAACTTGTTCAAAGATCTAGAGAGTACCTCAGCTGACAAAATAAACAAAGCTGGAGATAAAGGATCTCCTTGCTTGACCCCTCTTGTAGAGTGAAAGAATCCTAAAGCTTGGCCATTAATAAATATTGAATACCAATTATTGGAGACAAACCCCATTCTCCTCAAAACATGCATTAAATACTTCCAAGACACCCTATCATAAGACTTTGCCATGTCAAACTTGATCACTATATTTGCAGGTTTGCCCCTTAACCTTATGGTAGTGACTATCTCCTGTGTGAGTAGAATGTTCTCAAATATACTTCTCCTTTTAACAAAACCTGACTAATTGGAGGATATCAATGATGGTAATATCATTTCCAATCTGTCATGTACCCCTAGATATTACCTTGTTTATGAAATTACTTAAGCTTATTGGCCTTAAGCCAGAAAATGTTTGCACCAATGTCTTCTTAAGCAGTAATACTAGGTTGGTGTGAGTTATGGATTTTGGCAGTGAAGCTCCACTATAAAATAACTGCATCATGTTGAAAATATCCTCACTTACAATATCCTACCATTCCTGAAAGAACATGCCAGTGAAACCAGTAGGTCCACTAGCATTGTCACCACTTAAAGCAAATACTGCCTCCTTAACCTCTTCTATAGTTGGGATTCTACATAGCTCCAAGTTCAAATCTACACTCACCATAGAAGGAACATTATTCAGGAGCTCAAAATTAGTAGGATCGGCATCTTGTGAGAATTGATTTTGGAAAAAGTCTACAGCAGCAGTGGCCATAAGATTTTGTGTTTCAATCCAATCTCCATCTCCATTTCGTATTATTTTGAGCTGTAACTTCTGCCTCTTACCATTAACATGGTTGTGGAAGAACCTTGTATTTCTATCCCCTTTCGAGAACCAAGTCATGCCTGCTTTTTTCTTCTAATATTATTCTTCAATGCTCAAATATTTCTTCAATTCAGCTTGAGCCTTTTGAAGAATAATTCTGTTGTCAATTATTGGCTCCTCTTCAAATAGCATCTCATTGATTCTGGCAATATCCTCTGTTATAGCTAGTTGCTTAAATATATCTCCATATGTCACCTTACTCCGCTGAGATAGGGCAGTCTTCACTCTCTTCAACTTTTGCTTGAACATAAGAAAATGATCACCTATGAAGTCAACTATGTAGTTCTATTTTACAACATCCTTGAATGTCTCATGCTTGGTTCGAAAATTGAGGAATTTGAATGGCTTGACAAACTGCATTGCTTCTTCTCCACAACTCATCAATAAAGGAGCATGGTCAGAACCAGTCCTTATGAGATGCTCTCTTCAATGTTTGGAAAAAGATTTTTGAAAGGCATGATAACAAGGATTCTGTCCAACCTCTTGAAGATACATTCTACATTAGGTCGACCATTCCACCAAGTAAAAGGACTCCCTTTATAGCAAAGATCAAACAAACCACTAGAATTCACACAAAAAGGAAAATCCTCAAACTCAGATGGATATACTGGTAAACCACCAATTTTCTCATCTTCATGAAGTATCACATTGAAATCACCACCAACTAGACAATGCAATTCCATGTTAGTAGCAAGATAGTATAAATTATCTCACAATTTCAATATTTCAAGAGCAGAACATTTAGCATACACAAATGTCATCATGATGTGTTTGTTGATACCCTAATGATATACCTTAATAGTCACCTTCTGCTCAATATCCATTAACAACTCTCATTCAACTACAGCATCAAAGAATATTGATATCTAACCATTAACATTAGATATTGCAGCATTCATACCTAGTCTCCTCTTGTACCTCTTAATGTGTCTAGCATTTTGAAATGGTTCCATAAGTGCCACAATGAAGAAATCATGTTCTCTTTGTATAATGATCACCCTCTGAAAGGCTTGTTGAGTCTTAATAAACCTTATGTTCCAAATCATTATCTTAATCATCATTTAGTCATTGAGGCTGCCCTCATGGGAAAAATTCTTGTAGGTTGCAGTGTTTCTTTATTTTGTTCTTGCTTCTTCCCTTTATTCCCACTTCTTGCAGAAGCTCTAGGTGACAAGTCACCTTCCCTAGCCACAACCTTAAGATTCCCAGCAATAGACTCACCATCACCCTCTTCTTCTAGTTGTTGTTCCTCTATTATTACATTGTGACCATCCATAGGTAGAACATTATGTGTAATAATATCATGTAACACTAGATTGGGAGATTTCAATGGAGCATTTATCTGGATTTGCATTGGAAGTCCAGTACCTAAGGCACATGCCATTGGTACGGTCTCAATCACACATGTACTCCTAGGGACAATAGCTTGTTCCATGTGATCTGGCACCATGCTTGTATCCTTCAAGACCTCAGAACCATGCTCTTGAGCACCCAATGACTCTTGGATTGCTCTGAATTGCAGTTCATATGCTAAACCCAAGCTAAGGTTTACTGTAGCAAAATTCACAAGAATTACTCTTCCATTGGGAACACCATCCTTGCCACCAATTGTTTGGTGTTCTGACCCTACTGTAGCCTCTAAGACCTCCACATTAACATTCCAACTTGATCACCACCTGAAAAGTCCACCGTAACACTTTCAACATTGGCCAATACCTAAACAGTTCCACTAGGGTTTACTGTTACATTTGCCTATTTCATAGCAGAAGCTGTTGTAGCTGATCCTCCCATTATTCTAGCTTCTTTGATGATCCTTTATCATCTCCAGCTGGTTGTATTGACTACTTCTTGCTAGAACTCAAGCTACTTCAACCCTTGTTTTTAGAACCCTATGGTTTACTGTAGCACTAGTATAAATTATGCCAGGCAATTGTTCCTGCGTGTTGCTTCTCTTCTGCTTGGTTGTTGGTCTAATATTTGCACCAATTTGAGCCTCTACATTGTCGACCTCATCACTCCACAGCGATCTCCTAACGCTACCTCCTTGATTTTCCTCATTCCTTGCAGACTCTTCAAATGTTTGAGAGGGTATTTTATGGCATGACTGATTAACAGTTACATTGAGATGTATTAAGTTTTCCTTCTTCGCACCAAATCTCCTCTGTACCGATTCTATAGTAGATTCTTTTCTAGTACCCTCCTCAATCCTTGTGTCATTAGTATTAGGGAATTTTTCTGCAGTTGTATTTTGATTCCCTTTATCTCTTGGACTAACTCTCCTAATAGAATTAGGATTTAAGATCTCCTCCTTGTTTGCCTCTTTATTCTCTCTACTAACTACTTGTAATATAACTTCTTTTTTAATACGCCTTTCTTCTTATTCCCCTTGCTTCAATACTGTCATATTGTCACTCCTATTCTTCATAGGATATGAACTGGAAATTTGAGCATTCTCCAGCTGCTTTTGCTCATTGGCCTTCTAGGATTCCTTCTCCTGCTACATCTTCTCCTTTACCTTGTCATTACTATTTCCTTTTCCATCAGTAATCATCAACATTAGTTGCTCAATTTCTTCAACTTTAAGAGCATCAAATTTATTTTTTGTGACCACTGCTTCTTCTTTGTTCTTACCTTTCAATTGTCCACTTCTTGATGCTTTGGAGCTTCAATAATATGACCCCTCTTATCTCTTTGATATTTATTTTGCCTCCGTTGCATCCACTCTTGTTTAGATCAATTAGGTATTGGTTTCCCAAGAACCATGCCACTAGAAATAACTTTAGTAGCATTAGCTGTAGAATCTACCAATTTCTTTACTCTACTTTGATCCTCCACAACTTCATCAACTTTTTATGTAACTCAGGATGTATCACCCAGTAGTCTACTTCACTATGCCCTTGGTTCTTACATGTTTTACAATACTTTGGTATGTAATCATACTTGATCTTTATCCACTTAGATTCCTTATATCCAGTATCATCCTCTTCCTCCACAATTTTAATTCTTTGAGGAAATTTAGCTAACAAATTCACCTCTACCTTAACCTTTGCACAACTAGGTATAGTACCATTTTTAGTGGCTAAATCAACCTGTAATGGTTTTCGTTCTGCACTAGCAAACGAAAACACAAATTCCTTACCAAAGAAATTAGGAGGCAGCTCAGGAAAACAAATCCACGCTATTGCAATAGGAGTTCCCTCCTCAGGAGTCCACCAAGGGTTCCACTTTGTACACCTCATCTTCCACATCTCCCCTTATGCTTTCAAATAAAAAGCAGGTTGTGACAACAAATAAACATAATCCTCTAACAAGGACACCCTGATCAATACATAGTTGTCTTCAATAAGACTAACTGAACACGCACCTTTTAATTCACATTGTATTGGGATTTTCTTACATAGTTCATTGATCACTGGTTTGCCATATCAGAATTTGCCAAGAACTACTAGTGTCAATCTTTATTGTATTATAGACCACTTCACTTCTGCCTTCTTCCATCTAATCATAGATTCACCATGGAGATATTCTACTATTTTTATGGAAATGATGGGTAGGGTTTGTAGGGGAAGGGTTTGCATGGGGGCATTTAGTGAACTTGGTTGTAATAATTATATGTAGTTTGTGGGTGGATTAGGGTTTGTAGTGATTGTTTGGTGCTGCGGGGATGGTAGGGAGGAGTGACCAGCCTCAAGAGGAGGCTAGCCAGTGGTCGAAGAAGCCATTATTGACCTACTCAAGCTTCAACAATCGTTGCCAGTCGCTAGGGTTTAGTCGCCAGTCCACCGCCACACACTTGGATTCAAGGTTTGTTTAGAAAATCCACTCTACAATGAACTCAACTTGTTAGTTTAATTGCTTGTATCAATAAATATAATTTGATTAAAGATTATGTTAGACCGAGCTTCATTACGTAGAGATTTGGCGAAATATTTAATTATTGATGGAAAATTTATATCCCTTTATGGGCTTAACTTGGGATTGTAAACACATATTTCATAGTCCAGAGAGTTTCCCTATTCGTAAGGATCGGGCCGAACTCCTCGACAATATTTATATATAATGTGATGAATCCATAGATCAGGTCATACGCCCTCAGCATAACTCGTGCGTGTTATCCCTAGGAATCTGATTATACTCGATATACCCTTCATGACTTGAGAAATTGTAATTACTTATTGGCCCTTACTTGTTGAGATTAGCATGTGATATTTGGGGACTTTTAACTTGATATTTGGTTAAAGCATCACTTATTTATTGCCTCTTATTTTATTATTACCGTTGCATTTAATGCATATTTTTAACTCTTGCACTTTATGTATATTGACAACTAGTAAGTGTCGATGTCGACCCCTCGTTACTACTTCTTCGAGGGTAGACTAGATGCTTATTGGGTACATGTTGTTTACGTACTCACACTACATTTCTACACAAATTGTGAAGGTATTGAGGCAAGTACATCTGGTGTTCGTCCAGGCGTGCATCCGTATTACCCGGAGGCTTAGTGGTGAGCTACTTCCCTTGCTCCGTTCTGTAGCACCTGGATCCTCCTCTTCTTGTATTTATTATTTTTCTATTATGTTTCAAATAGCAGTTGTAGGGAGTTTTGTATATTATAATATATGCCCGTGCACTTGTGACATCAGGTTTTGGGGATTTCTAGTTGATATCATGCTTTTTGTCTATTAATTTCACTACTTCACACTTATGTTTATTTTTATGCTTTATATTACTACGGTCAATTACCCTTAGATCTTTATAAAATAAAAATCAATGTCTTTAAAAATACTAAAATGAACAATTAAATGGATAGTTCACCAATGGCTTGCCTAGCGGCGACGTTCGGCGTTATCATAGCCTATAGTGAGAATTGGGTCATGACAGCTTGGTATCAGAGCACTAGGTTCACATAGGTCTCATAAGTCATGAGCGGTCCTAATAGAGTCTTGCGGATCGGTGCGGAGACGTTCATACTAATCTTCGAGAGGCTATAGGGTGTTAGGAAACTTCTCTTTCTTTATCTCTTATCATGCAGTTGATGTTGTGCTAAGTATCTTTCTCTTACTCACTCAAAGATGGTGAGAACGCATGCAGCAGATGTACCTAGTAGTGGAGGGGTTGCTCCCCATGTTGCTAGAGGCCGAGGCAGAGGTTGAGGGAGGGTTCTAGCTCCTGCTATAGGACGAGGGCATCCTAGTATTGCTCCTGATGTACCACCAGTGGATCCAGTGGAGGATCCTGTCATTGAGGAGCAGGGTGAGGCGCCTGCAGCTGAGCCGGCCCTGGCAGATTTCATGTCCGCACCGGGCTTTCAGGAGGTCATGGGTCATATGTTGCGGTTCATGGACTCTATGACGCAGGCTGGTTTATTTCCAGCAGACCCAATCATATCTCAAGTAGGAAGGGAAGCACATACCTCTATCGCTCAGGCTCCAAGGCACGTTGCTGTCATTTATCAAACCCCAAGTGCACTACCTGCGGGCGGGGCACGACCAACTACAGTGGCTATACCAAAGCCTAGACTAGATGCGAACGTTAAGCCGCATAAGCTATTGGATAGATGGACCAGACTACATCCTCCTACCTTTGGCAGTAAGCGACATGAGGACCCCCAAGATTTTATTGACCGTTGCAGAGACAGGCTGCACAACGTGAGAGTATTGGAGTCCAACGGGGTGGACTTCATGACATTTTAAATAGAGGGCAGGGCCCATAGATGGTGGCAGTCCTATCTTCTTAGCAGACCAGCGAGTTTGTGTCCCTTGACTTGGGACCAGTTCACACGTCTCTTTCTGGAGATATATATCCCAGCCTCTCAGAGGGAAGAGCTACGGGGTCAGTTCGAGCGGCTCCAGTAGGGTCAAATGTCAGTGACCAATTTTGAGGCGAGGCTTTCAGAGGTGTCTCGCCATGCACTTGTGATACTCCCCACTGATGCAGAGAGAGTGTCGAGGTTTATTACGGGATTCCTTACGAGTAGGTTGTGGAGATAGCTTGGTGTATTGAGGGTATCCGCAACCAGGGACGATTGTATACGATGGGGGAGAAGAGGCCTCGACATTTTAAAGGATTCAATGGTGCCCCATCTGGGGGCAGGGACCAGTTCATGAGGGGTCAGTCCAGCAGGCCCACTTATTCAGCACTACCGCCTTTTCGGAGTGCACCAGTGTGGCCCTATTTTAGTGCAATTCCATAGAACTCCTACCGTTCACTGGCTATTTAGGGTTCTTCTAATGGGTATTCAGGTCCCCAGGGTCAGTCTTCTTCTGCACCGACACATCAATACTAAAATCAATATCCCGATCTGGTGGCATGCTTGGTAAATTAGAAGGGGTAACTTATGCTTGGTAACGTTGTTCTCCGAAATAGTTGAAGGAGTTGAAAGAACAGCTTGAGGAGTTGCTCACCAAGGGGTTCGTCAGACCGAGTGTGTCACCTTAGGGTGCACTGGAATTATTTGTGAAAAAGAAGGATGGGAGTATGTGGATGTGCATTGATTACCGCCAGTTGAACAAAGTTACCATAAAGAATAAGTACTTGTTGCTCATCAAGGGGTTCGTCAGACGGAGATTTGGTATCATCGGCTGAATATTCATGCTTCGGATGTTCTGAAAATGGCTTTCCATACTAGATATGGGCACTATGAGTTTCTAGTGATGTCCTTCGGCTTGACCAATGCTCCGGCAGGTTTATGGATTTGATGAACTAGGTGTTTAGGCCATATCTTGACTTATTTATCATTGTCTTCATTGAGGACATATTGATCTACTCGCATAGTATGGAGGAGCACGGATAGCATTTGAGAGTTGTACTTCAGACCTTGTGGGAATAAAAGTTATATGCTACGTTATCCAAGTGCGAGTTCTGGTTAGATTATGTGGGATTATTGGGATATGTTTTATCAGGTGAGGGTATTAAGATAGATCCCAGGAAGATCGAGGCAGTCCGGAGTTGGCCTCGTCCAACCACAACGACTGAGATTAGGAGTTTCTTGGGGTTAGCAGATTATTATCATCGGTTTGTGGAGGGCTTCTCATCTATTGCAGCACCTTTGACTAGATTGACCATAAGGGTGATCCGTTAGGCGAACTTCCAGAAGCTCAAGACCGCATTGATTTCAGCACCGGTGTTAGTGTTGCCTTCCGGTTCGGGAATGTACACTGTGTATCGCTACGCTTCACGCGTTGGCCTGGGTTATGTTTTGATACATGAGGGGCGAGTTATTGCATATGCTTCATGTCAGCTGAGGCCCCACGATAAGAATTACCTCGTACACAATTTGGAGTTCGCTGCGATAGTTCATGGTCTCAAAATCTGGAGGCATTATATTTATGGGGTGTCCTGCGAGGTGTACACTGATCATCGTATAATGCAGCATTTGTTTAAGTAGAGGGATCTTAATTTGAGGCAGCGCAGATGGCTTGAGTTACTGAAGGATTATGATATTACCATCCTTTACTATTCGGGCAAGGTGAATGTGGTTGCAGATGTCTTGAGCAGAAAGGACGAGAGTATGGGTAGTTTGGCATTTATTTCAGTGGAGGAGAAGCCATTGGCTTTGGACATTCAGTCCTTAGCTAACAGACTTGTGAGGTTGGATATTTCAGAGCCCAATCTAGTTCTTGCATATGTTGTGGCTCAGTCTTTATTATTTGAGCAGATCAAGGCTCGTCAGTATGATGATACGCACTTGCTAGTTCTTAGAGAGACATTACTACAAGGTGGTGCCAAGGAGGTTACTATCGGTGAGGATGGTGTTCTATAATTCAAGGGCCGCCTATGTGCTCCTAATGTTGATGGCTTGAGGGTAAAGATTCTAGAGGAGGCACACTGTTCTTGATATTCCATTCATCTAGGTGCTTCGAAGATGTATCGCGACCTAAGGCAACATTATTGGTGGTGGAGGATGAAGAAGAGCATAGTTGAGTATGTAGCTAGTTGTCTAAATTGTCAGCAGGTTAAGTATGAGTACGAGAGGCCAGGTGGCCTACTCCAGCAAATGGTTATACCGTAGTGGAAATGGGAGCGCATCACTATGGACTTTGTAATTGTGTTGCTGCGGACGTTGAGGAAGTTTGATGTTGTTTGGGTCATTGTCGACAGACTGACCAAGTCGGCATACTTTATTCTGGTGGTGACTACGTATTCTTCAGAGAGATTGGCCCAGATTTACATTCGGGAGATTGTCCGGCCATATGGTATGCATGTTTCCATCATTTCAGATAGAGGCCCTCAGTTTACCTCGTATTTCTGGAACGCATTACATAGCAAGTTGGGAAATCGGGTAGAGCTCATCACAGCCTTTCATCCGCAAACCGACGGGCAGTCGGAGCGAACAGTTCAGATTCTGAAGAATATGCTCAAAGCATGTGTGATTGACTTCGTAGAGCGGTGGGATCGATTCTTGCCTTTGGCCGAGTTTGTTTATAACAACAGTTATTAGTCCAACATCAAGATGGATCCATTTTAGGCTTTATATGGTCGGTGATAACGTTCGCCCGTCGGATGGTTTGAGCCCTGCGAGGCTAGGTTATATGGCACTGATTTAATAAAGGATGCCTTAGAGAAGGTAAAGTTGATTGAGGAGCGACTTCGCAGAGCACAGTCCAAACAGAAGATTTACGCGGATCAAAAAGCGCATGATTTATCATTTATGGTGGGCGAGAAGGTTCTCTTGAAAGTATCACCGATGAAGGGCGTCATGAGGTTTAGAAAGAAGAGCAAGCTGAGTGCAAGGTTTATTGGCCCATTTGAGGTGTTGAGGCGAGTTCAGAGGTTGCTTACAAGCTTGCTTTGCCTCCCAGTCTATCGCGAGTTCATTCGGTCTTCCATGTGTTTATGCTCTAGAAGTACCATGTCGACAGGTCACATGTGTTCGATTACTGCAGGGTTCAGCTAGATGAGAGCTTGGGTTACGAAGAGGAGCCAGTTGCCATTGTTAACAGACAGGTTCTCCAGTTGAGGTCTAAGAGGATTTATGCGGTAAAGGTCCAGTGGAGGTGACTTGGGAGATTGGGGAGTTCATATGGAGCAGATATCCACACTTATTCAGCACTCCAAGTATGATTCTAGACCCGTTCGAGGACGAACATTTTTTTAAGAGGTGGAGAATGTAACGACCCGACCGGCCATTTTTCTTTCTAGGTCCCCGTTTACCTAATTAAGACTCCTTGTATGTGCCTTTACTATTTTACAACTTGGGGGGATGGTTGGTTTGGGTTTGGAAGGGTTCGGGTTGAAATCAGAATATTTAGTTCCTTAATAGTAGCCTAAGATGGCCAAGTTTGACTTGAGTCAACATTTTGAGTAAACGACCTTGTAACCAGGATTTGATGGCTCCAATAGGTTCGTATGATGATTTTTGTCATGACCCAAAATCTCACATATCAAGATTGTGCCTATCGCAATAGTAGGAGGGCCGACAATTCAAAAAACCACGCATCTTTAAGTTTAAACATAATGAAATAAGCTTCATAGTGAAATCTAATAATAACAGATAAGCAAATACCGCAACTCAATACAAACTTCCCCAAAATCCGGGTGTCACTGAGTACATGAACATCTAAATAACAACATAGTCTGATTGCTAAAACAATATCTAGAAAGATAGAACAGTACAAATAACTGGAAAAAAAAAAGGAGGGTCAAGGTTTGCGGATGCCAAGGCAGCTACCTCGATTGTCTCCAACAGATAAAGCTCCAAAGCTAGCAGCTGTCGTACCCGGAAGTATCTGGATCTGTACACGAAGTTCAGAGTGTAGTATGAGTATAACCGACCCAATGTACTCAATAAGTAACAATGCTAACCTTGGGCTGAAAGAAGTGACGAGCTCAATAGGTACAGTCCAAATATAGATTTAAACAATATATAAATATAGGCATTCCTTCAAGTTTAATTGTTAAGTTCAGCACGGATAAAATATGACAAGTATGATTGATATAAAGAATGATACATCACTATATCTACATGTCAATTATGCATGCCAATTGTAATGCAACACAGTGCTAAACTCATAAGCATGCTCTCAGAGTATTAATTCACTTAGTCCTCCCAGTCACTCAACACTCGCGCTCGGCACTCGCACTCAGTAGGTACCTGCGCTCACTGCTGGTAAGTCAGACTCCGGAGGGCTGATCCTGCCCAAGCGCTAAAATAAGCCAATTATGGCATGAATCAATAAAGCATGCTGCGGCGTGTAGCCCGATCCCATAAACATCACTCACAATCAGGCCCTCAGCCTCACTCAGTCATCAATCTCTCCAGTCTCTCGGGCTCACAAATCTTCTGACAATCAGCCCAAACAATGATATTATGATGTATCAATAAATGGAAGTACATAATGAGATATGATATGCAAGTGATAGATGTGACTGAGTACATAAATGCAAATTAAGCAAGAAATTCAACAGCAACACAACCTCCGTGGTCCCAACAGTACCAACATATAACCTAAGCATGATTTCTAACATGAGTCACAACTCAATTTCTCAACATGAAGAGTACGCGAATAATACTCATATTAGATGACTATACAGTTCCACGAAATCGACTGATTCACAATTTCTACGATGCACGCCCATATGCCTGTCACCTAGCATGTGCGCCACCCTAACACCAATCACATAACATGTAATTCAGGGATTCATACCCTCAAAACCAAGTTTAGAAGACTACTTACCTCAAGTCGTGCAAATATCTACTCCAACAAGCCTTTGCCTCGCGAATCGGCCTCCGAACGATTCGAATCTAGCCACAAACAACTCGATACAATCAACACAAGCTATAGGAATCAATTCCATATGATAAAGCTAAATTCTTAAAAAAAGTCAAAAAGTCAACTCTAGGCCCACGTCTCGGAATCCGACAAAATTAATAAAATCCGAATACCCATTCAACCACGAGTCCAACCATACTAAAATTACTCGACTCCGATCAAAACTCGACCTTCAAATCCTCAAATTAAAGCCTATGAAGTTTCTACAATTTTCCCTAATTTTTCAAACCCAAAACACTAATTAAATGATAAAAACAATGATAGATTCATGTATATTAACCAAATTCGAGTTAGAATCAATTATCCCAATCAATTCCTTAAACATCCCCCCCAGAATTGCCTCAATCCGAGCTCCCAAAGTCCAATTATAAAATTTTACTCTAACCCTCATTTTTGAAATCTTATATTATGCCCCTCGCAATCGAGAAGAACAAAAATCAAGCTGCCCACAAAGTACTCTTCGCGAACGCGAACTAACAGTCGCGAACGTGAACTAACAGTCGCAACGCGATACACAAACTCTCGGCCTACGTGATCGTGCACCTCTTCACGCGATCGCTAAGAACAAATCGCGTGAACCCCAGTCTCCTCCTTTCTTCTTCGCGAACGCAACATAGCTCATGCATTCGCAATTGACTGACTCCCCAATCTTCGCGATCGCAGACACCTTATCGTGAACGCATAGCACAAATTTCCTAATAGCCTGCAACACTCTTCGCGATCGCGATCCTCCACTCTTGATCGCGTATAAGGAAACCAGCAACAGAAAAATCAGCAGTTCCTCCAAGTTCAAAATGCACTGAACATGAACCGAATCACACCCGAGGCCCCCCAGACGTCAAACAAACATGCCAACAAGTCCTAAAATATCATACAACACTAAAACCACGAATCAAGCATCGATTCAAGCCTAATAAACTTATGAATTTCTAACTTCAAAAACTAATGCCGAAACATACCAAACCAACTCTAATTAACCTCAACTTTTGCACACAAGTCATAAATGATACAACAAACCAATTCCAACTTTCAGAACCAATCCGAGCTCAGTAACCACAAAGTCAACTCTCAGTCTAACTTCTCAACTCTCCAAACTTCTATTTTCCAACTCTCGCCAATTCAAGCCAAAATCATCTATGGATCTCCAAATCAATATCCGAGCACACTCCTAAGTCCATAATCATCCTACAGAGCTATCAAAATCATCAAAACTCAATTTTGGAGTCATTTACACATAAGTCAACATCCGGTCACCTCTTTCAACTTAGGCTTCCAACATTGGGACTAAGTATCCCAACTCATTCGCAAACATCCCCGGAAGTAAACCGACTACCCTGGAAAGTCACATAACACAAATGAGAACATTATAGCAATAAATGGTGTAACAGAGCTATAATACTCAAAACGACCAATCGGGTCATCACATCCTCCCCCTCTTAAACAAACGTTTGTCCTCAAACGGGTCTAGAATCTTACCTTGAGTCTATAGTAGGCATGGATATCTACTCTGCATCTCTCGCTCGGTCTCCCAAGTAGCCTCCTCGATTGGCTGCCCTCTCCATTGTACCTTCACTGAATCTATATTCTTTGACCTTAACTTTCGAACATGCCGATCCAAAATGGCCACCGGCTCCACATCATAAGTCAAATCCCCATCTAACTGAACCGTGCTGAAGTCCAAAACATGAGATTGATCGCCAACAAACTTCCAGAGCATGGAAACATGAAACACTCGATGAACACTCGATAGACTAGGCGGCAATGCAAGCTTATAAGCCACATCTCCAATCCACTCAAGCACCTCAAAAGGCCCAATATACCGAGGGCTCAATTTTCCCTTCTTCCCGAACCTCATAACACCCTTCATGGGTGAATCTCTGAGAGACACCTTCTCCCCCACCATGTAAGCAACATCACGAACCTTCTGATCAGTGTACCTCTTCTGTCTAGACTGCGCCATGCAAAGCCAATCCTGAATCAACTTAACCTTGTCCAAGGCATCCTTAACCAAGTCAGTACCTAATATCCTAGCCTCGCCCGGCTCAAACCAACCAACTAGAGACTAACACTGTCTCCCCTACAAAGCCTCATACAGAGCCATCTGAATACTCGATTGGTAGTTGTTATTGTAGGCAAACTCTACAAGCGGTAGAAACTGATCCCTAGAGCCCCCGAAATCCATGACACAAATGCATAGCATATCCTCTAATATCTAAATAGTGAGCTCGGATCGTCCATCCATCTAAGGGTGGAATGTTGTACTCAATGCAACCCGTGTGCCTAACTCTCGATGCACTACTCTCCAAAACTACGATGTAAATTGTGTGCCCCGATCTGAAATAATGGACACCGGCATACCGTGAAAGCGAACAATCTCGCGGATATAGATTTCAGTCAACCGCTCTGAAGAATAAGTAGTTCCAACTGGAATGAAATATGCGGACTTAGTCAACCGATCCACAATCGCCCAAATAGCATCAAACTTCCTCGAAGTCTGTGGGAGCCCAACCACAAAGTCCAATGTGATACGTTCCCATTTCCACTCCGGAATCTCAAGCCTCTGAAGCAAATTGCTCGTCCTCTAATGTGCGTACTTCACCTACTGACAATTTAGGCACCGAGCTACAAACCCCACTATATCTTTCTTCATCCTCCTCTACCAATAGTGCTGCCTCAAGTCCTGATACATCTTTGCGGCACCCAGATGAATGGAATATCGAGAACTGTGGGCTTCCTCACGAATCAACTCACATAGCCCATCTACATTGGGCACACAAATCTGACCCTGCATCTGCACCACCCCATCATCCTCAATAGAAACATCCTTGGTATCGTCATGTTGAACCGTGTCCTTGAGGACAAGCATATGGGAGTCAACATACTGATGCTCTTTCATGCGATCATCTAACCTTACAAACTGATTGGCCAAGGCCTGAACATCTAATGCAAGTGGTCTCTCACCTACCAAAATAAATTCAAGGCTACCCATACTCACTAAATTTCTACTCAAGGCATCGTCCACCACATTGGCTTTCCCGGGATGATACAAAATGGTAATATCATAGTCCTTTAGTAGCTCCAACCATCTCCACTGCCTCAAATTTATATCCTTTTGTTTGAACAAGTGCTGGAGACTCCAATGATCCGTAAATACCTCACAAGACACACTATAGAGATAATTCCTCCAAATCTTCAATGCATAAATGATGGCTGCCAACTACAAATCATGAACAGTGTAGTTCTTCTCATGTGGCTTCAACTGGCGTGAAGCATATGCAATCACTCTACCCTCCTGCATAAACACACACCCAATACCAATCCTAGAAGCATCACAATACACTATATAAGAACCCGATGCTGAAGGCAAAACTAGAACTGGAGATGTGTTCAAAGCATTCTTAAGCTTCTTAAATCTCTCCTCACAGTCATCCGAACACCTGAATGGATCACCCTTCTAGGTCAACCTAGTCAAAGGCGTTGCAATGGACGAGAAACCCTCCACGGAGCGATGAAAATATCTGGCCATGCCGAGAAAACTCCGACTCTCAATAGCTTAAGACGGTCTGGGCCAACTCTGAACCGCCTCTATCTTCTTTAGATCAACCTTAATCCCCTCACTGGACACCATGCTCCCCAAGAATGCTACCGAACTAAGCCAAAATCACACTTGGAGAACTTGGCATGAAGTTGCTCCTCCCTTAACCTCTGTAGTACAATCCTCAAATATTGTACATGCTCCTCCTGGCTACGTGAGTACATCAGGATATCATCAATAAATACTATGACAAATGAATTAAGATATGGCTGGAATACACTATTCAGCAGATGCTTGAATGCTGATGGGGCATTGGTCAGCCCAAAAGTCATCACAAGGAACTCATAGTGACCATAGCAGGTCTTGAATGTCGTCTTCAGAATATATGAGTCCCGAATCTTCAACTGGTGATACCCATACCTTAAATGTCATCTTCAGAATATATGAGTCCCGAATCTTCAAATAAATCATCAATGCATGGCAAAGGATACTTGTTCTTAATTGTAACTTTGTTCAACTGTCTATAGTCGATGCATATTCGCATAGTGCTATCTTTCTTCTTCACAAACATAACCGGTGTACCTCAAGGCGACACACTAGGCCTAATGAACCCCATATCAAGAAGCTCATGAAGCTGCTCTTTCAATTCCTTCAACTTTGTTGATGCCTTACGGTAGGGAGGAATAGAAATGGGTTGAGTGCCCGGTACTAAGTCAATACAAAAATCAATATCCCTGTCGGGTGGCATGCCCGGCAGGTCTGCAGAAAACACATCTGAAAATTCTCGCACTATCGGAAAAGAATCAATATTAGGAGTATCATCACCAAATCCCTCACAAAGTCCAAATGAAAAACACCCCTTCCCAACCATCTGTTTGGGCCTTCAAATAAGAAATCACCCTGCTAGCACCATAATCAAGAGAACCTCTCCATTCGATCCTCGGCAACCCCGGTATCGCTAACGTCATGGTCTTAGCATGACAATCGAGAATAGCATGATATGGGGACAACTAATCCATGCCTAGAATCATATCGAAATCAACCATACTAAGCAATAAGAGATCAACTCTAGTCTGCAACCCTGCAAAAGTCACCACACACGACCAATACACACGGTCCACAATAATAGTATCGTCCATCGGCGTAGATACATGAACAGGTAAAACTAAGGACTCACGGGGCATATCCAAATAATGAATAAAATAGGATGATACATAGGAATAAGTAGAACCAGGGTCAAATAATGTGGAAGAATCTCTGTGGAAAACTAAAACAATACCTATGATCACTGCGTCTGAATCAACGGCCTTTGACCTAGAAAGGATAGCATAGAATCGAGCATGACCGCCACCCGATCGGCCTCCCCCTCTAGGGCAACATCTAGCTGACTGAGTCCCACCCCGAGCTGGCTGGGCAGGTGGTGAAGTAACTGGTGCGAAAGTCATGACCTGACCCCTCTACTGCACTAGACCAGCAAAGCAGCAGGGACACTACCTCTACACATGCCCAAACTCCCTGCACTCGAAGCAACTCCCCGATGGTGGTGGGGACTAAATCGGGCCCCGAGAACCAGAATAACTACTAGAATGACCTGGCACAGATGAACCCTGAACATATGGAGCACGGGATGAACTCTGAGCTGGGAAGGCACTGATAGATGACTGACCCGGACGAGCACTGTATAAACCATGGATAGCTAAGCACCACTGAAACTATAAGGACTACCCGTACTGTGGTAGGACTGCTATCCGAAAGAAACACCACTGAAACTACCCAAACCACGAGGCCTCTTGGCCTCCCTCTTCTCACGCTCCTGACTCTGGACCAGCTCTAGTCGCCAAGCAATATCAACCACCTCGTCAAACCTAGCACCCGATGCATTCTCTCGAGTCATAACAAAGTGCAGTCCATAGCTGAGGCCATCAATGCACCTCCTAATCCTCTCCCTCTCTGTGGGAATAAACCATATCGCATGACGAGCCAACTCTAAAAAATCATCGTGTACTGGGTCATGGGCATACCCTCCTGGTGTAGCTTCTCAAACTGCCTACGCAACTCCTCCCTGTGGGTCGGTAGCACAAACCTTTCCAAGAAGAGAACGGAGAACTCATGCCATGAAAGTGGTGCAGCACCAGTTGGCCTGCTCTGCTCATCGGCCTCCCACCATTTGAAGGCTGCCCCCGTCAGCTGAAAAATAGTAAATGAGACCCCACTAGTCTCCAGAATACCCACCGTGCGAAGAATCCGCTGGCACCTATCCAAGAAGTCCTGAGCATCCTCTGACTCAGCCCAACTAAATGATGGAGGATTGAGCCTCCCAAACCTCTCTAGTCTTTTATGCTCCTCGTCACTCATAATGGGACCCACCTGGGCCGGAGCAACTACAACCGGTTAGGCTGGTAGTAACCCCGGTGTCTGAAGTCACCTACACTACCTGCTCTAGAGTACGGGCGGTGGGAGTTTGAGCACCTCCCCCGGCCTGGGAAGTGACTGGCGAGGCCGGAACTGAAACCGCCTGAGCAAGGCCAGTGCGAACAGTCAATATCTGGGCCAGAGCCTCTTGAAGGCTTGGATTCACAATGGGCATAGCTGGTGCCTGAGCTGGTGCCTGAGCCGGTCCCACTGACTCAACCACATCTGGAATCTGCTCCTGAACTGGAGCAACTAGTGGGTCTACAGGTGCTTCTCTAATTGTTGTACGAGCTGCACCTCGGCCTCTATCGCGGACCCGGCCTCTCGTGGACCTAGCTAGTGGTATTGGTGGTCGTCCGCCTGATCCAATAGCACGTGTCCTCACCATCTGTAAGAGAATAGAATAGCAAAAGTTTAGTTTTCGGAATCAACAAATTCGCACAACAAGAATACAAGAAAGTGAAGTTTTCCTAATGGTTCGGCAGCCTCTCGAAGATAAGTACAGACGTCTCCGTACCGATTCGCAAGACTCTACTAAACCTACTCATGACTCGTGAGACCTATGTAACCTAGGCTCTGATACCAACTTGTCACAACCTAAAATTTCACATGTCGTAATGGCGCCTATCGCAATACTAGGCAAGCTAACAATTCGTAAAACCCCGCATCTTTAAATTTAAAACATAATGAAATAAGCTTAATAGTGAAATCCCATAATAACGGATAAGAAAATACCGCAAATCAATGCAAACTTTCCCAAAATCCGGGTGTCACTGAGTACATGAGCATCTAAATGACAACATAGTCTGACTGCTAAAACATTGTCTGGAAAGATAGAACAGTACAAATAGCTGAAAAGAAGGAGAGTCAAGGTCTGCGGACGCCAAGGCAGATACCTCAATATTCTCCCACAGATAAAGCTCCAAAGCTAGTAGTCGTTGTACCCGGAAGTACCTAGATCTGCACACGAAGCTCGGAGTATAGTATGAGTACAACCGAACCAATGTACTCAATATGTAACAAGACTAACCTTGGGCTGAAAAGCAGTGACGAGCTCAACATTTACAATCCAAATATAGATTTAAACAATATAGAAATATAGGCATGCCTTCAAGTTTAACAGTTAAGTTCAACCCGGATAAAATATGCCAAGTGTGATTGATATGAAAAATGATACATCACCATATTTACATGTCAATTATGCATGCCAACTGTAATGCAACACTGTGATAAAGTCATAAGTATGCTCTCAGAGTATTAATTCATTCAGTCCTCCCAATCACTCAATCCTCTCAGTCACTCAGTCCTCCCAGTCACTCAGCACCCGCTCTCAGCACTCACACTTAGCACTCGCACTCAGTAGATACATATGTTCACCGCTGGTTAGTCAGACTCCGGAGGGGCGGATCGTGCCCAAGCACTAAAATAAGCCAATCATGGCATGAATCAATAAAGTCTGTTGTGGCGTGCACCCCGATCCCATAAACATCACTCATAATCAGGCTATCGGCCTCACTCAGTCAACAATCTCTCCAGTCTCTCAGACTCACAAACCTCATGACAATTAGCTCAAACAATCATAATATGATGTATCAATAAGTGGCAACAGAGATTGAGATATGATATGCAAATGATAGATGTGATTGAGTATATAATTTCAAATTAAGCAAGAAATTGAATAGCAACACTACCTCTGTGGGTCCCAACAAGTACACGCATATAGCCTAAGCATGATTTCTAACATGAGTTGCAACTCAATTTCTCTAACACATGAAGAGTACACGAATAATACTCAGATTAAATGACTACACAGTTCCACGAAATCGACCGAGTCATAATTTCTACAATGCACGCCCACGCACCCATCACCTAGCATATGCGCCACCTCAACACCAATCACATAACACGTAATTCAGGGATTCACACCCTCAGAACCAAGTTTTGAAGTGTTACTTACCTCAAGCCATGCAAATCTCTACTCCAATAAGCCTTTGCCTCCAAGCGACTCGAATCTAGCCACAAAAACCTCGATATAATCAACACAACCTATATGAATCAATTCCATATGATAAAGCTAAGTTCTCAAACAAAAGTCAAAAAGTCAACCCCAGGCCCACATCTCAAATTTTAACAAAATTAACAAAATCCGAACACACATTTAACCACGAGTCCAACCATACCAAAATTACTCAATTCCGATCACAACTCGACCTTCAAATCATCAAATTAAAGCCTATGAAGTTTCTATAAAATTTCCCAATTTTTCCAACCCAAAACACTAATTAGATGATAAAAACAATGATAGATTCATGTATATTAACCAAATACGAGTTAGAATCACTTACCCCAATAAATTCCTTGAAAATCCCTCCAAGAATCGCCTCGTTTTTGAAATCTTATATTCTGCCCAGGTGTTCCTCTTCGCGATCGCTGAAAGTACCACGCGATCTCGAAGAACAAAAATCAAGCTTCCCTCTAACTACTCTTCGCAAACGCAAACCAACAGTTGCAATCGCGATACACAGACGCCTCAACCTACACCATCGCGAACCACTTCACGAGATCGCGAAGAACAAATCGCGTGAATTCTAGTCTCCCCAAGCCTCGCGATCATAGACACCTTTGCGCGAATGCATAGCACAAATTCCCCAGCTTCCTGCAACACTCTTCGTAATCGCGATCCTCCACTCGCGATCGCGTATAAGGAAACCAGCAACAGCAAAATTAGCAGTTCCTCCAAGTTCAAAATGCGCCGAACATGATCCGAATCACACCCGAGGCCCCCGGGACCTCAACCAAACATACCAATAAGTCCTAAAACATCATAAGAACTCGCTTGAAGCATTAAATCACATCAAACAACACTAAAATCATGAATTGTGCATCGATTCGCGCCTAATGAAAGTTGCATCGATTCACGCTGAAACATACCAAAACAACTCCGATTAGCCTCAAATTTTGCACACAAATCATAAATGACACAACGAATCTATTCTAACTTTCAGAACAAAAATCCAAGCCCGGTAACTACAAAGTCAACTCTCGGTCAAACTTCTCAACTCTCCAAACTTTTATTTTTCCAACTTTCGCAAATTCAAGCCAAAATCATTTACAGACCTCTAAATCAATATCCGGACACACTCCTAAGTCCAAAATCGCCCTACAGAGCTATCGGAATTATCAAAACTCCATTCCTGAGTCATTTATATATAAGTCAATATCCGGTCAACTCTTTCAACTTAGGCTTTCAACCTTGGGATCAAGTGTCCTAACGCATTTCGAAACATCCCCAAAACTAAACTGACTACCCCAGCAAGTCACATAAAAACAAATGATCATAGTATAAGCAATGAATGGGGGAACATGGCTATAATACTTAAAACAACTGACCGATCATTATAATTTTGGACTTGGGCGTGTGTTCGGATCGGGTTTCGGGTGATCTGGGAGCGTTTCGGCGCTTAATCTTGAATGTTGGCACATTGAAGGTTTTCTAGTTATTTAAATTTAATTTGAACTGGACTTTGGTGTTATCGAGAACGCAGAGATGGGGTCGCGTTCGCGATGAAGGATTTGGGTTGTGGAGTGATTTGTTCTTTGCGATCGTGATCAAGTGGTCGCGTTCGCGTAGGTTTGATGCCCGAGGTCTTGGTGATCGCGAAGGCAATCTCGTGTTTGCATAGAAGAACGAGGCCTGGGAGGGGTCAGTCACTATTACCCTTCGCATTCGCGAAGGTTTGACCGCATTCGCGAAGGTCAGGCTGGGCAGGCCTTCGCGATCGTGAGTCTTCCAACACGGTCACGAATAGAAAATCTTGGGCGATGGCAGCTTTGCCTTCGCGATTACGGAGGGTTAACTAGGCAGTGTGTCTTTTGAAATTCGGGATTTGGCTTATTTCCTTTATTTGTCACATTTCTTGGTCGATTCTAGAGGTCCTTGGAGAGGAATTTTCACCTAGATATTTGGAGTAAGTGATTTCTATATAATGTGCGCTTAATACATAAGTTATGGGTAGATTTTAACATGTAAATTGTGGTAATATTAGGATTTTGGTTGAAAAATCTAGGTTTTGATGAAAATCGGATTAGACCACGAAAATAATTATGGAATTAAGTAGAAATTATATATTTGTGTTTATGAGATTATGGATAACATCTATATACAAATATTTCCGAAAATCTGGCACGTGGGCCCATGGGTGAATTTTAGGGATCTTCCAAATTGGGTTGGGTAATTACTCTAATAGTTAAATTATGAACTTTTATGCATATATTGATTAATTTGTAGAACCTTTGGCTAGTTTCGGATTTCTCGGCACTGACTTGAGGCTTTTAGTGTGATTTGCGGACCGGGAAGTGGATTTGAAAATGAGGCAAGTCTCATGCCTAACTTTGTAATAGGGAAATAACATCATAGGTTTTAAATTATTATTTGCTACTAATTGTGGGTGCTACGTACACACGAAATAATGAGAGTCCGTACGTAGATAAAATTCATGCTATGTCTGGGTCGACATATGACTTATTATGCGATACTTGCACTATTTGAACTCAACTTGTTAGTTTAATTGTGTGTATCAATAAATAAAATTTGATTAAAGATTATGTTAGGCCGAGCTTCATTACGTAGAGATTTGGCCGAAAGTTTAATTATTGATGGAAAATTTATATCCCTTTATGGGCTTACCTTGGGATTGTAAACACATATTTCATAGTCCAGAGAGTTTCTTTATTCCGATGGATAGAGCCGAACGCCTCAGCAATATTTATATATAATGTGATGCATCCATGGATCAAGCCGTACGACCTCGGTAGTGTATGTACACGATTGTTATGGATCGGGCCATGCGACCTCGGCATAACTCGTGCTTGTTGTCGCTATGAATCTGATTATACTCGATATAACCTTCATGACTTGAAGAATTGTAATTACTTATTGGCCCTTACTTGTTGAGATTAGCATGTGATATTTGGGGACTTTTAACTTGATATTCGGTTAAAGCATCACTTATTTATTTACTCTTATTCCATTATTACTGTTATGTTTCATGCCTATTTATAATTCTTGCACTTTATGTATATTGACCATTAGTAAGTGTCGATGTCGACCCCTCGTCACTGCTTCTTCGAGGTTAGACTAGATACTTACTGGGTACACATTTTTTACGTACTCACACTACACTTCTGCACAAGTTGTGCAGATACTGAGGCAAGTACATCTGCTGTTCATTCAGGCGTGCATCCGCATACCCGGAGGCTTAGCGGTGAGTTGCTTCCCATGCTTCGTTCTGCAGCACCTAGAGCCTCCTCTTGTTGTATTTATTATTTCTCTCTATTCTGTTTCAGACAATAGTTTGTATAATGTACTAGATGTTCGTGCACTTGTGACACCGAGTTTTGGGGATTTCTAGTAGATATTCATAATTTTTGTCTACTAATTTCACTACTTCACCCTTATGTTTATTTTTATGCTTTATATTACTACGGTCATTTACCCTTAGTTCTTTATTAAATAAAAATCAATGTCTTTAAAAATACTAAAATGAACAATTAATGGATAGTTCATCATTGGCTTGCCTAGCGGCGACGTTGGCCGCCATCATGGCCTATAGTGGGAATTGGATCATGACAACGCGTGTTGCTAGTGAGGGAATTATTTGAAGCCACACGGTGAAGTAAGGGGGCTAAACGCGTGTAGCTATTCCTGGAAAAATATTTTTAAAAATAAATGCAAAGCTGATGCGGCGATATAAGGAAGATTGTGATTGTGACTTGTGAAATGTGATTTTGAGGCATGTTCCTCGGTTGTTATTCTTATTGTACATTCTATGTTGGAACGGTTCATTGATTGAACGGTTATTATATTTTCTTAAAACAGTTGACTTGTATTTTGATTGTATTTGGTTATTTGTTGATATCCTTGTGTTAGAACTATTGTGACATCTTGTGTGAGTCATGCATTCTAGGTGATTTGTTATGTTGATTTAAGGTGCCAATCTTTGCCTCCATTGATACATGGTAAATCTGTCATGACCTCAAATCCAACTACTCGTGATGGTACCTAACCCAACCCGCTAGGTAAGCCGATTAACAACTATCAAATTCCAATGAAACCTAATGAGACAAATAAATAAAAGAAAATATCTGAATCTTATACATTTCCCAAGGACTGGTAGTATAAATCATTAACTTCTAAGATTTAGAGTTTACAAAGCTAGTGTAAAAATAAATACATTATCTGTCAATAATACATAAACAGATTTCTCATAAGTCTAGAGCTACCATGAACAAGAGGTAGCTATGACCAAACGTCTTCAATGCTAGCTCCCGTCATGCACATCAACGCCAGTACCCAAATTCGCACGCAAGGTGCAGAAATATAGTATGAGTACAACCGGCCCTATGTACTCAATAAGTAACAAACCTAACCTTAGGTTGAAAGTAGTGGCGAGCTGGAACAGAGGTTGGAGCCCAACACCAGTAGCCAACAACAATTCACAACAAAATAATAATAATGGTGCAAGAAACATACTCAAATATAAGATGCTCAACTCGTTCACAGTTCTGGAAAAATAGGCATGCTTTTCACGTATATTAGTGAAAACCCAATTCTTTTACCGTAATCACCAAAAAATATAAATAAGTTTGAAAACTGTGATTTTTCCCAAAAGCTTCCAATAACAGGTAAGATGTTCCCTTATAAAGTGGCATGAGGAAAGTACATCGCTATGCCTACATGTCAATGTATGCATGCCAACTGTAATACAATGCAATGATAAAACCATATGCACACTCTCGGTATATCAATGCACTCAGTGCTCCTAATCACTCAATCCTCATAATCACTCAGTCCTCACACCCACTCAGTCCTCACAGTCACTCATTGCTCCCAATCGCTCGGCACTCGCGCTCGGCACTCGCACTCAGTAGGTATCTGCGCTCACTGGGGGTGGGTAAAGACTCCGGAGGGGCTCCTTCAGCCCAAGCGCTATAATAAGCCAATCATGGCATGAATAAATAATAACTGTTGCGGCGTGCAGCTTGATCCCGTCAATATCCTCATAATCAGGCCCTCGGCCTCACTCAGTCATCAATCTCTCCAGTCTCTCGGGCTCACAATGTCATGAAAGATCAGCCCAAAAATAATGATGTGATGTATCAATGAATATAACAAAGACTGAGATATGATATGTAGATGAATGCCTATGACTGAGTATGTAATTTCAATATAAACAGATAGCTCAACAGCAGAAATGACCCTAGTGGGTCACAACATGATAAGCATATAGCCTAGATACGGTTTCTAACATGGATCACAGCTCAATTACTCTAGCACGTAGAGATTTCATGGATACAAATAAGATTAGGTAACTACACCGTACCACAAAAATAACCGTGTCACAATTCACACGGTGCACGATCACACACCCGTCACCTAGTATGTACATCACCTCAACACCAAACACATATCACGTATATTCGGGGTTCATACCCTCAGCACCAAGTTTAGAAGTATTACTTACCTCGAACAAGCTAAAACCAATACCAAGCAAGCTAAACGATGCTTCAAAAATGCCATCCCATGCGTACTGACCTCCAAACTGCTCGAAACTAGCCAAAAGCAACTCAAATACATCAAATAAAGCCTAAGAAAACAATTCCAATTGATAAAGGTCGAATCTTTACTCAAAAGCCCAAAATAAACCAAAAAGTCCAAACAGGCCCGCGCCTCGGAACTCGATGAAACTTATAAAATCAGACAACACATTTAATTACGAGTCTAACCATACTAGTTTCACTCAAATCTGACTCTAAATCGATGTTCAAAACTCAAAAAATTACTTTATGAAATTTTAGACAAAAACTCCAAATTTCACTTTTGAAATCATCAACCAATTACCAAAAACAAAGATAGATTCATGAAATATATTCAAAATATGTAAAGAATACTTACCCCAATCCATGTGGTAAAAATTACTTCAACAATCGTCCAAATCCGAGCTCCCCAACTCAAAATATGACCGAATGAACAAATCTTTGATTTATATGCTTCCGTGCAGTTGTTCTGCTTCGTTTCTTATGTCAAACAATCTCAAAACTTACTTTTGATACCTCCAATATATTATTTTTGAAATTTCAGTCAAGTTAGGCTTTTGAAGCACTCCATTTGGGCTTATAAGGAAAGAGATATATTGGTTTCAATATTTACAAATAGTGTAGATTTTTAAATACGAATTCAGTGGTAAAATGACCATAAATTCCTCGTACGATGTCGAAACTTGATGATTCCAGTTGCTATTGTTCAAAAATTACGATACAGATCTAATGCTTCAATAAAACAAATTAGAGCTCATTTTCTTAATGTGGTATCATTTATGGTTGAAGAAAACAACAATGAAACATAAATAAACAAGAACAACACAACCCAAACCTATCTGAAACTCACCTGAGCCCCTTGGGACCCCCTTCCGAACATACCAACAAGTCCCATAATATAACATGAACTTACTCGAGGCCTCAAATCATACATAACAATATCAAAATAACGAATCGCACATCAATTCGAGCTTAACTGAACTTTCAACTTCCAAAACTCGTGCCAAAACATATCAAATCAACCCGGAATGAACCCAAATTTTGCACACAAGTCCCAAATAACATAATTAAGCTATTCCAATTTTCGGAACTATAATCCGAATCTGATATCCTCAAAGTCAACTTCCGGTCAAACTTATGAACTTTCCAACCCTTCTAATTTTCAGCTTTCGCCAATTAGTGTCGAATCTTTCTAGAAATATCCAATTGCAAATCCGGGCATACGCCTGAGTCCAAAATTACCATCCGGACCTAACAGAACCATCAAAACTCCAATCCAAGGTCAAATACTATAAAGTCAAATTTGGTCAACTCTTCTAACTTAAAGCTTTAATTATGAAATTCATTCTTCCAAATCGATTCCGAATAACGTAAAAACCAAGACCGACAATTCAAACAAGTCATAATACATCATACAGAGCTAATCATACCCTTAAACTACCGAGCGAAGTACAAATACACAAAAAAGCCAGTCAGGTAGTTACAGAATCGATTGTCAAGATAAATCTATTTGCGTAGAGTCATTATCTCATATTCCGTTGAGTTATTGGTAGCATAACAGTTTTAAATAAAATAATTATTAACATGTTTTATTTTATGTGACTCTTAACATATAATACATTATCTCTCTCGGTGTTTTACTATTTTTAAATGGTTATCACATTTTACTTTAATAGGGTTCTCAAATTAAACTCATTACCCCATTTGATGTTTTACTTTACTTAAAATTATTATCACGCTTTACTTTAATAAATTCTATAGTTAATTGTTAACTTATCTGATATTTTACTTTGTTTAAAAAATGTTATTATACTTTACCTTATTGATTTCCAAACTAAACTAATTTGATACTCTATTTTTGTATAAATTATACTTTATTTCACTATATTTGATTCTAAAATAAACTCATTATCTCATTTGACTCCTTACTTTATTCAAGATTGTTATTATGTCTTATTGTATTTAAATAAATTCCTTGAATATTTTATTTGGCATTAAATACGAATACAATGAACATAGTAGTACGTGGACTTTGCCGTGCGAAGGAGACTGATAATGTGGGCACGAGGTGTCATGCATGAAAGATTCGGGATTATAGCTTATGATATGTGATTACAAGGTGTGTGGTGCTTCGGGGTAATTCTTGTTGTATATCATGCACTGAGAACAGTTTGGTTACTTGAATTGTCATTTGCTCCCTTAATTGAGTTCATTCATATTTCATCGGTGTTCTGATTATGTTGTTGATTTATTACCCGTTTACTTCTTGTTGCCTTTTGTGTTTCTATTATTTCATTATTGGTTGTATATCGATAACATTTCTATTGCTAGCATTACATTGATGTTCTTTCCATTGTTAGCTTCATGTTAATATCTTTCACATATTTCTATGTCTAGTAGGTGTCTTGATTTGACCTCATCAATACTCTACCGAGGTTAGGCTTGATACTTACTGGGTACCATTGTGGTATACTCATACTACGCTTCTGTATATTTTTGTGCAGGTCCTGGTACTTCGAATCGTGTTGGATTTAAGAGTTGTGCCTGTGCGGTTGGATACTTCAAGGTATACCTGTCGTTTCGTTCGCAGGCCTCGGAATTACCTCCTGATATTATCTTTGCTACTGTTTATCTTTGTTTCAAAGCAGTATTATACTTAGAGATTTTAGTGTATCTCAATAGAGTTTATGATCTGTACTACCGACTCTGTGGATTGTATACATTTGCTCAGTTTTAGTTACGTTATTTTATTTATCAGTTTATGTTTTATATAGTTAACTTGGTTATCTCTGATAGATCTCTTCATGAGTTAGGCTTACTTAGTTGCCATCACGATTCTTAAGGTAGAATTTTGAGTCATGGCGGTAAAAGATTTGAGGTTATTAATTAGTCGGAAAAATGAGCATGCCTGAAAGTGTTTTTGAAGAAAAGGAAAACGAGGAAGCTTGAAGTTTTGCCTAAATAGAAACTATGTTTTTAGAAGAGATTTAATTGATTTTAAAGTCCTAAATAATAAGGCATAGTTCAAATAAAAAAACTAATAATAAAATTTTACATTTTTAGTTTATTTGAAAATGGTAAACATTAGAAAAATAATTAAATGATTGATCCTAAATATTAAAAAAATAATTAAATGATTATTTCTAAATATATTAAAAAAATAATTAAAAGATTATTTTGTCATGTATAACTCTATTCCTTTAGGATACGCACTTTGCGCGTGTCCCTATATCGATTAGTAAATGATTATTAAATATCACATTAATTTTGTAAAATAATGTATTTGAGTTATAAAATAAAAATTAAATTAGAAGTATAAGTTCCTAAAATAATGAATATTAATTACATTTAGCTAGCTCTATAAAGAAAAAGAGTAAGGATTTGTTATTCTTTGAAATGAATGCAAGAAAATAATAATAATAATAGTAATAATAATAATAATAATAATAATAATAATAATAAATTATTATTATTATTATTATTATTGTTGTTGTTGTATGATGTATTTAGAATATATTTTGGTCTATTATTTTATTCTTGTTATTGTAAGTTTGCATTGTAACCAATCTTACTCTTAATGCTATATTATAACTAATTTTCCTCTTTTACTAAGTTTCTTCACCACTAATTTGCTTGATCATATGGAAACCAATTTATATGCCTAAGAGTTTTGTCAACTAAAAAATAATTTTACTTAAATGATGCATTTGAAAAATAATTAGACTATATTTTTTTAGCTCATAATTAATTCAAAGGCATAATTATTATTTTTTTATTATTATAGTGACTTATTAAATTTTTCTTGATTCAAATTCTATATAGCGCATCCCAAATCTTAAATATCGAACTGTAACATGAAAAAAGTTACAATTATGTCACGTTGCTAAAATAAAGAAATAATTCATATGAGGTAATTTAATTTTAAAGTATAAAAAAATCAATTAGCCCAAATGGTTTTCATGATGTTCCCCTATATTTCTTACCACCATGAAACGTGCATGTATTAAGTGAGTTTATTGCGAGTAATGATTTAATTAACAATATTTTAGTTGACGTTAAAATCGTACATATTATAAACTTAATATGGATATGATTACAGTTATATAAATAATTCAAATAAGAAAATAATTTAAATAAGGTAAAATCTTAATTGATTTTGAACTCCTAAATATTAGTACTTCATACCCAATTCAAATAAGGAACTAATTCCTAAAGACTAGAAAAATAATTTGAATTACTATTTTGTTCAATATGAAATTTATTTTTAAGAGGTAAAAAAAAAGCGAACGACATTTCGCTAATAGCCTTTGTACTTTTAATATAATGTTAATAGATATAGATTACTTGCTCTATCTAACACTTAGATATTATTATAAGTCTTTACTATTCAGAATTTTATCAAAACTCTCCACGTTTAGCTAATATCAATATTGATATTTGACACATCTTTTTCTAATTATATTTTCACTCACCAATTAAATATTTATTTCATGAAAAATAACTTCTATGGTATCAAACATACTCACGTGCAGCAATACTTGAAACGATAAAATTAAGGTTAAAGTTGTACACTCTCTCCAATACTTAATTAACTCCAAGGGTAATATAACAAGAAAGGTGTTGCTTTTTATGGTTTTTGGCCACATGAGCCTTTGATTAATACTTCCTATAAATATCATAGCAGGATGAGACAAGGACAAAGAGCAGGACAATATCCTGTTCCGCAGCAATCCATAAATCCACAACAATCCAATTCTCCAGATATTATAAACAAATGGACAAGGATAAAACCAAATACACTTCCACAAAAGTCCATTCCCAACACTGATAGCTCTGCCCATTTCCATTACTCGTACGTATTCTACTTTCTACCTTATACTATCTTAGAGCTCGAGATTCTCATTCTTTTACTGGAGACCCCACCTAATGTTTTGGATATTTTTGGTGTCCAACTTCTTTATGGAGTCCATACAAAATGTAGTATGCAATTAATTGGACAACCTGAAAAAGATATATTTATGTTCCTTACCTCATGGGCAACAACTTTCTTGAAAAATTTCCGGAATTCAAGCATGTGGGCCCGGGGTGAATTTTAGAAATCTTGCAATTTAGGTTGGGAAATCACTTAAAGGGTGGAATTATGAACTTTTGAGCATAGATTGATTATTTTATGTAATGTTTGACTAGCTTTGAGTCGTTTGGCATCAAATTTGGAGGTTTGAGCGCGTTCTTGAATTGGGAAGTAGGCTTTGAGATGAGATAAGTCTCCTTTCTAACCTTGTAAGAGGGAAATTACCCCATAGGTGAACTAAATTAATATGTGTTGTTGTTTTTGGGGGGCCACGTACGCCCGAAGTGACGAGAGTCCGTACGTAGCTACTATTCCTGTTATATACGGGTAGTCTTAGGCTTGCACCATGCCTTGTTGATATTGTTATTGCTTTATGTATATTGTTTGCCTTGAGAAGGGTGAAATAGAGTGTGCTTATTAAATATTTCATAAGGAATTGGAATTGAGGAAAAATAATGGGATCTTAAAAGTTTTCATTTGAATGTCGTATTTTGAAAATAATGGGAGAGTACTATAATAATTTATGAGATTTTTGTGTAACCGCATCGCATGTATGATTCGCGAGCGGGGTAATTCCTTAAATGTATGTTTGACCGCGTCGCATTTATAATTCGCGAGCGGGGAAATAGATGCATCTATGGTTCGCGTCGTTCGACCCTCGGCATTGCACAATATATATTTATGTTGGATCGGGCTTAACGTCCTCGGTGGTATTGTGTGTGACAGTAGAACTAAAAGTTTCTTTCATAATTAATATGGATTCATTGTCTGTGTGATCTTATGTTTTAAAGGAAGCAAGTGATTAAGTTCTTAATTATGGTGATTTCTTGACCAGTTAAATTCTTGTTCTAAGTCTTATTGTTGTATACCATGCTTAATTAGAATCTCATATTATCATGTTATTGACCCTAGTAAGTGTCGAAGTCGACCCCTCGTCATTACTTCTTCGAGGTTAGGCGGGATACTTACTGGGTACATGTTGTTTTATGTACTCTCGCTACACTTCTGTACTTAATTGTACAGGATTTGAGGCAGGTGCATCTGGTTACCAGTCTGGTGCGCAGTTTTGATCCCTATCTCGAGACTTCACGGTAAGCTGCCTTCCGAGCCGTCCCGCAGCAGCTGGGGTCTCTCTTATGCCTATTTTTTGGTCTATTTTCTTTTAGACAGTAGGCAAGTACTCTTTTGTATATTCTACTAGATTGCCCACATACTTGTGACACCAGGTCTTGGCACGTACTCTAGTAGACTTATAATTTTGGATTTGTTTGCTTGATGTTGATTAGTACTTTTTGTTCCCGTTTAATTATGTCCCATTTGCAAAATTTCTAAATATTTTCAACAAATAAGGAAATGTATCCACTTAGTAAATTTGTTTAAACGGGAAACCAGTATTTTGATTAATGTCGGCTTGCCTGACAATGGTGTTGGGTGCCATCACGGCTTAAATTGGAATTGGGTCATGACAACATGGTATTGGAGCACTAGGTTCACGCAGGTCTCACAATCATGGGCAGGCCTAGTAGAGTTTTGCGGATCAGTGCAGAGACGTCCGTACTTATCTTCGAGAGGCTATAGGGTGTTAGGAAATCACTCTTTATTCATCTCCTATCATGCAATTGATGGTATACTAAGTTTTTTCCTTCTATTCTCTCACAGATGGTGAGGACGCGTACGGCGGACGTTCTAGACCCAGTAGGAGTTGATCCCCCCGTTGCTAGAGGCCGAGACAGAGGTCGGGGGAGGGCACCGGCCCGAGGTAGGGGACGATGGCGTCATAGAGCTTCCCCAGTAGCACCACCAGTGGATCCAGTGGAGGATCCCATTATTGAGGTTCAAGGTGAGGTGCCTGCCGCAGGACCAGCCACGGTAGATTTCATGATAGAACCAAGCTTTCAGGAGGTCATGGGCCATATGATGGCGGATTATGGACACCATGACTCAGGATGGTTTATTTAAAGCAGACCCAGCCACATCTCAGGCAGGAGGGGGAGCACAGACCCTTACTTCTCAGGCTCCTAGGCACGCATTTACACTATATCAGACCCTGGGTACACTACCCGTGGCCGGAGCCCAGCCAGTAGCAGTAGCTGTGCCTGATCCTAGACCAGCTGCGGCCGGCGAGCAGTAGAAGCTTTTTGACAGATGAACTAGGCTTTACCCTCTAGTATTTGGGGGTGAGCGACATGAGGATCCTCAGTTCGAGCAGCTCGAGCAGGGTCAGATATCAGTGACTGATTATGAGGCGAGGTTAATCTTAGTGACCCATCTTTCTTTCTTACAAAGAGAACTGGTGCGCCCCAAGGTGACACACTCGGCCGGATGAAACCCTTTTCTAACAAGTCCTTCAACTGTTCCTTTAGTTCCTTCAATTCTGCCGGTGCCATTCTGTATGGTGGAATGGATATAGGTTGCGTGCCTAGCATCACATCGATTCAAAAATCACACTCCCTGTCTGGTGGAATCCTAGGGATCTCATCAGGAAAGACCTCCAGATACTCATTCAAAAATGGAACAGACTCAAATGTAGGTGCCTCAACATCGGTATTTGTAACCCAGACCAAATGGTAAATACACCCCTTGTTAATAATCTTCGTGGCCTTAAGGTAAGATATAAACGTACCCTTAAGCACCACATCATCCCCCTGCCATTCAATCACTGACTCATTTGGAAATTTGAACCTAACCGTCCTAGTTCGGCAATCTATTTTGGCAAAATATGAGTAAAGCCAGTACATCCCCATTATCATATCAAAATCAACCAACCATCCCCAATTCAATGAGATCGGTCATGGTGTCCCGACCACGCACCATGACAACACAATCCCTATAAACTCTCATGGCCACATTAGACTCACTAACCAGAGAAAATACAGAGAACGGCTCATGAAGTTGTTCCGGTTCTATCCCAAATTCCATAGCAACACAGGGAGTGATATAGGACAAAGTCGAACCAGGATCTTTAATAGCATACACATCATGAGATTGGACAGTCAATATACATGTGACAACATCTGGAAAAGCCTCTGAACTCTGGTGACCATTCACAGCATAGAAACAAATGGGCCCTCCAGAACTCTGTGTACCACCCCTATCTGCACCACGCCTTATGGGTGTTGGAGTGCCTCGAGATGGAGGAGGTGATGCAGATGTAGTAGAGGCACAACAGTCTAGCTGTGCTGCTCCCCTGCCCATGCTCTGGTGGGAAGAGCGACAATGCCTTTTAATGTGACCCCTGATACCGCACATATGGCATATGGGTTGGTCCATGAAGCAGGCCCCAAAGTGCATCTTCCCACACCTAGGGCATGGGGGCCTCCGCTGCTGCTGAAATCTCCCACCAGGCCGACCCTGCTGGTAGGATCCCCTGTTGCCTTGGTTGAGCCTAAAACGACTCCACTACTGCTGATTAGGCCCCAATGGATGTGCCCTAACCGAAGACTGGGCAAAGGACTGAAATGGCCATGGCGACCCTCCCCTAAACGCTGAGCTACCACCACCACCGCCAGAGCTTCCCTCTCTCTCCATTCCATTCTTCAGTTTTTGTGGCTTGAACAAATGCCACTATCTTATCATAGTTTATATCGGAATTCAAAGCAGCTGTAGCAACCTCATTAATTATCAATGGGCTAAGGTCCTGTGCACTCTAACCTACATAGTGGGGAACATGCATATGGCATACTTAGACAGGCGCACAAACCTCATATGATACTACCACACACTCATGCTACCTTGTTTCATACTCTCAAACTCGGCGGCACGTGCTGCCCTAGTCTCGGTAGGCAAGAAATGGTTGATAAAGTTGGCAATCTCACTCCACCTCGCAGGAGGGTTCCCCTCCTCATGGGACTCCTCCCATATCTCAGAACAAGAATAGGCCACCCCTTTTAAGCAGTAGGAGCTAACTCTACTCCCTACGTCTCAGTAGCACGCATAACTCGAAGGGTCTTGTGCATCTCATCAATAAAGTCCTGGGGTCCTCCTCAGGAACAGTGCCATTGAACACTAGAGGATCCAACTGGAGAAATCTATTCACCCTAGAACTAGCGGAATCCCCTAGATGACTAGAAGAAGTGGGTGCAACATTTGATCTCTGGGCCTGGGAAACCACTATCTGAGACAACATATATATGGCTCCCCTAAGATCCCCCAGAAACATTGGGACCGGAGGCTGGCACTGGAGGTGGAACTATTATAACAGTTGGAGGGATCGTTGCACCCTCAGCAGGTGTAGGAACTGGTGCAGTCTGATCCGGTGTAACCTCAAAAATACGAACTACACACGGATTCAAGCCTAATAAATTTCCAAATTCTACAAACGACGCCGAAACCTATCAATTCACATGCGATTGACCTCAAATTTTGCACACAAGTCACATTTCACATTACGGACCTACTCAAATTTCCAGAATCAGATTTCGACCTCGATATCAAAAAGTCAACCCCCCGGTCAAACTTTTTAAAATTTCATCTTTCGGCATTTCAAGCCTAATTCCACTACGGACCTTCAAATAATTTTCCGGACACGCTCCTAAGTCCAAAATCACTATACGGAGCTATTGGAATCATTAGAATTAATTTCCGAGGTCGTTTACATATAAGTCGACATCCGATCATTATTTTAACTTAAACTTTAAACCTTGGAACTAAGTGTTCCAATTCATTCCAAAAACCTCACCGGACCTGAACCAATTGCCTCGGCAATTCACACAACAACTGTAAAGTACAATTTGAGCAGTAAAAGGGGAAGCGGGGTTGTAATACTCAAAACGACCGGCCGGGTCGTTACATTCTCCCCCACTTAAACATATGTTCGTCCTCGAACGTGCCAAGAGTTGTTTCCAAGCCATCAAATCACTGTTCCATCTTACCACACACGTACCCGGGGGTGAACCCACGTCACCCTATTCCACATAGGCTTGACTACACAATACAATTGAAAATCATTAATTTAACCTTAGCCTATAAAACTTGGAGTTTAATTTCCAACCTTTAGAATTTCTTTCAAGACACAAATCTTACATTTACACACCGTATAAGTTCGAACAAGTTGCATCGAGCTATAACTATAACCACGGATATAATCAACCAACATATTACACAACTCGCATGCTCGTAGCACCATTCCTGATCGTAGTGACTACTCCAAAACCAATCGTATACTAGTATTAAACCCATATCGAACCAAACCTTATTCCAAAACCTTCGTACATTGTTGATAATAAGAGAAACACGCAGAATCTCGTAACCCTTTATTAGACCAACAAGTCATGGAGATCTCTTGCCCCAATCGGAACCATAATCACTTTCTGAACCGACTTTCAATATTATACTCCCGAATATACCGAAATTAAACCTGATAGTACCCATTCCAGGTCCAATGACCTTATATTACTAAACATAACTGTTCCACAGACATACCGCACCAATATAACTCAGAGCCACAACTCGTGCCATCCGTGCACTAATACGCAACAATTCAAATGTACCCAGTCATGGAAAATGACTCAAATGAGAGAACTGCCCCACCAGATTAACAAGTACCTCCACAACAAAATGCTGAAAATTCATCATACACCGTAAAACCATCACCCGGCACTAACACGAGGTTCATATTATATACTCCGAGCCACCCTGCTCCGAATCAATAACCACGGATAGGCAAATGACAAAAATGCCACACAAAAACCTAAAAGAACATAACCATTACGCAATCGATCATGCAATATCCAAATACTCATCACGCTCAACTTCCACTATAAAGCTCAAATAGAACCGCACCATTTGTGCACATAACCAATGAATCACAACTCCTTGTAGAATAAAGGAGTAACTCACAAATCATTTGAGAACACGAATAAGTTCAACATCAACCAAATGACACATCCCTCAATAATAGCAGTATGGAGCCAACCATTCCGGCTCAGTGTAGAATACACATCTTAATTGGGCCTACCTATGGACCCCCAAATCAACTCGGGTTACCCACAAATAGATAACAATCCTTTCGAAAATCCATAATGACTGAATCATAACACATTTTATCATCTGGCTAGCTCCGGCCACAACTTCACAGTCCACAACCATGAAACAGTTTGCTCCTGAGAACTCCCAATCTCCAAATCCATAAAACACGCCAATCACCATATTTGATTCCATCTCCACTGCCCGAATGTCTAACACCTCTCTCATACGCGATCATCCCACGAGAAATACTTTAAAAGTTCTTCTGTGCCACTTGACAAAATTTGAATATCAGCAGTCTATCAACCATGTGAGTACCGCAATACTAATTTATACATCCGTAAGTCAAAATACAATGCGTCTTCTGAAGTCCTCCCCTTTCTCATACATTACCAAGTAATAATAGTATTCATCTAGTTATTTGAAATCGTCCATGTTGTCCAACATTCGTTACCTTCTCTTCAAGACTGTACTGCCACCTTGTACATGAAAATCTAGCTTTCGTACAACACATAACATCTATCTTGCCATCATGTGAAAAGCACAAGAATCTTATTATCAACTTTGAGTCACCAATAATTTACATACCATTTTAGTTAGAAACCTTTCTCTTGCTTCTTTCCAGTAGAAAATCACAATACACAACACGTTCTCCACACCGGTAGAAACCATCAAGAATACTTAGGAATCCATTTGCACATAATCAAGCCCTTAAAACTAAATTTCTCTAACTCGACCAAGCTACGCAAGTCGCCAAGTCTAGGTGTATTTCCAGTGTATGAACTTGAATTTTCTTTCTTCCATTGAGAAATTAATCAAAGAATCCATGGCTTAGAATTTTCATGTTTTTGACCTCAGGACTATTAGAGGAGCAAATAGTGTGAACATGTACGGAAGGAGATAGTGGTGGTCGTCGAAATCCGGTGGTTATGGCTGAAAATAGGGAATTGAGGATGGTATGGAAAGAAGATGCAAGCTGTTTTTTAAGTTATAAAATATTTGGGGTGGGTCAGATAATTGGACAGATATATTATACCCATATGTCTTGTCTGACCCAATAAGCCACGCTGCCCAATTACGTGTTTGACAACATATTTAAAAGGGACCACATAAATTTTCGTTAGTCGCGAGGGTAATTTTAGAACAAAAGATAACGTTGTATATTTATTCGGACCAATGGGTGGACGGAGCGTAAAAGTAAACCATTTACCAAACGATAGGGTTATTTGTAGCCATTGTTTCGTTAATTTATTTATACTTAATAATGCACAATGAATGTTTTTGAAAGTTGCCAAGCATTAGTTTTAAAATTAATCACCCAATATTAATATTATGTAATTACAAATATACTTATTCTTTTAACACTATCATAATAATTTCTAAAATAGACCACATAGGATTTATAATTAATTTAATATATCACTTCTTAAAATTTTGATTAATTAGATTACTATATTAATAATTTAAAATTAGTGTTATAATTTAGAAAATAAAGTATATTATAAATAATCAATTACAATAATTAGTGGCATATTTGATGATTACAATTCCTAACACATTTTATTGAAAATAATTAAGTTTATTTAAATTAATTTGAAAAGGGTGAAAAGACTAAAAGACTATAATTGAAAATCATAATCAAAATACAAAATGACCACCATTTAAATTAATTTTGACCCAATACCAAGCCCAATCCGGAAAATACCTAGTCCAATAACCCCCCATATTAGAAACGCACACGCCCACCCTTTTGGACCAATCTGCTCATGTCACGTCACCCATCTCCCATACTCATATTAGAAACGCACACGCATCTGAGCCTTTGATTCATCCGATAAACGATCCACATACTTTGTCGATTAAAATCTGTTAATGCCCAAATTATCAGGGTCGATGATCAAATGATCTAACGGCGCAGATCTCTTCCTCCCACTTTAACCCAGAGACCAATTGGTCTCACCCTAAAAACCCTAATCATTTTCATTTCCGCCCAAGTCGTCCCCTTTCCCTTTTCCTCCATATTCTCTCAGACATGTAAGCTACATCAATCTTCAAGACCTTGCACAAATTCGTGCAAGGTCAAAGAATCAGCCATGAAATTGGTCTCTCTGTCCCTGCTAGCCGCGATTCTCGCTCAGATCTTTCCTCTTTCGTTGTCATGATTCAAAACTCCAAATCAAAACCCTAGGTCTAAAACGGTGACTTGGGATTTCATACGCTTTTGGCTCTGTGATTTCAAATTGAAGCAAGCATGAAGACCTTAGCTGGCTTCATCATGGATATTCGATATCTAGAGGTCACATTCTTGAAGCTTTCTATTTCTCATCAATTTCTGTTTCTTTTTTTTTTCGAGTTATTTCACTATTCAAAATCTTGAAGCTTTGGTTCTTACACGACAAAGTTAAATCTTGTTTGGTCTATTGCACCAAAAGGAGGTCAGTATACCTCCACCCTTTTCTCTTTTGATTGTCCCATTCGAAAATCATGGATATGCCGCTATCTTCAAATTAACTATTTTTGCTTATGATGTTTGTTATTAGTTTATTGTAACACCCCGAAAATTTTTTGAAGTATTTCAGTGTAAAGCCCCGTAATTTTTTCAAGTGAATTCAAGTTTTCGTGGTGCCGGAGTAATTTTTGCAAGTGAATTCAAGCCTCGCAAGCTCGCAGCGGTTCGGACTTTTTGGGTTGAACAATGCACCGGAAAGTAAAGAAACTTTTTTGGTGGAATAGCGTATTTAACAGTATTTTTGGCTGAATAGCAGTAAGTTTGGCCAACTTGAGGTCAGTTTTGCGGTCGATTATGCGACCGCATAATCGATATGCGGACCGCATATCGATCGCATAATCCCTCTTGAGTTTTTGCAGAGGGAGTTCTGCGGTGCATTATGCGACCGCAGAACGAGTATGCGGACTGCATACTGGTCGCATACCTGGGCCGTACGTTCAGGCCCCTGAGGGCCATTTCTGCGGTCACTTTGTGGACCGCATAACCATTATGCGGTCGCATATGCGACCACAGACCTGTGTCGGGGCAGCATTTTTCTTAATTTAAAACCCGACATCCATTCCGTTAAAATACCCCATAGGTCTATTTTGAGCTCATTTTCAGATGTTTCTAGAGTGAGATAGAGAGGGTTCAAGAGGGAGGGTCTAAGTTTTCATCAAATTGATCTTCAATCATTACTCAAAGCCTTGGAAATATTCAAGTAGAGTACCTAATTCTTCCTCCAAAAAGGTAAGACTTCATCACCCCAGCTCTTAATTTCAAACATAGCTATAATGGGGTATTAATAAGATGGTCCATAGGTGTGAGGGTTATTTATCTTGCATGCATGTGATAAAGAGTGTGAGAAAAATAAGAAGTAAACTAGAACCATGAACATTTACCTAATTTTGGGTTCAATTTGTATATTGCTAGACTAGATTGAGGTTGCTAAGGGTTTCGAAAAATTGTAGAGTCTGAAGAAGCGCAATTGAGGTATCTTGGCTAAACTTTCTCTCTTGGAATTGAATTTCATAATGTTTTTGTAAATTTTAAAGTGTGGGTTGCGTATTAAAAAGGTTATGGCTTTGAGTCGTGTTTTAATGAAAGATAAAATTGTCTAAAAGCTTTTGTACTAAATTCATGCCCATTAGTGACTGCTTTAACTAAAGCTTTGATTTATAAAAATATTCAGTGTGATTCGAGTTCTATATACCCATTTGTTGAAATTGTACATTATCATTTCTGGGGGAGAGTATTGCAAGAGTAAATGGTGTATTGACTATTTATGATTTTTCATGTATGTTTCTATTGTTGGTTGGTATGCTTCATTCTTTGGGAAGAAACCATTTGTGTTTGAAGTTTCCATTTCAAATGGATTTGAAGTATATGATTTCTAAAATATCCTATATGTTGATACTTGATGGTGATCTTTGAAATTGAAAGAGGTGAAAGTGTGGAATATGAAATACGGCCATCGTGCCAGGAATAAAGAATCTTGTGAATGGCCTAATGAGCCAAGGAAATATTGTCGTTGTGAATGACTGGAAATACTAATGAGAATTTATACAATGTGAAAGATGTTGAGGTGAGTACAATTGTATTTATGATATTTCTGTTTGCAAATCATATCAAAACTATTTTTGGGAGCATCATTAGCAATACCGAGGAAGGGTGGGTCATAAGGCCCACACCTAAAACTACACGTGCCGGTGTAGGGGTGGATTGTGATATTATTCCCCTTAATAGGGATGAAACTGGAACCTTTGTGGATTGGAAAAGTCAACCCTCACGGCATATGTGGGAAGGCGGCCTAGCTGATCGAGTGGAGATCAGACGCCATATTGCGCATATGGTGGTACTACTCTTGGTAACAACTTTCTTTCGCATCACATGTCAAACCACATTGTTCATGGGGAGATGGCCTAGACGATCGGGCGTGATCAGACTCCGTGCTAACAAAGACGGTGGTATATCGGTGCTAATGATCTCCCAACCAAAATTATATATGAAGTATGTATTTTGGAAATTATTATGTTTTAACTGGACGTTTGGATATTGTTGATTGTGACTTGCTGTTTTTATGTGTTGCCTTTTCTTATATGGGCATTCTATTTTGAAAGAGGATTTTTAGCTATACATACTAGTGCTATTCGACAGTACTAACGTCCCTTTTACCGTGAGCGCTGCATCTTTAATAGATGCAGGTGGTTCTTCAGCAGTCGGCATTGATCAGTGATAGCAGTACACTCTTTTTAGCTGATTTGGTAAGCCCCACTTTATTCCGGGGTCATGTATCTTTTGCTTCTCATGTACAGTGTTTTGAGGTATAGCCGGGGCCTTGTTGTTGGCATTTCCATATTACTCTTCTATTGTATTTAGAGGCTCCGTAGACAGGTCGCGGGTTATGGTTGATGTTGGGAATTGAACTAGAAATGTTGGTACTTGGAAAATATGTTTTTCATTAATGCTATAAACTCGTAATATTTTGGAAATTATGAATGAAGCTACTAATAGGAATGAAAAGGAAGTTGTTAATAAAATCTTTTCAGTGATTGATTAATTGAGTACATCTCCTCTTTATTCATAGATGAGTTTGGGTAGAAGTAAGTCTAATAGGCTTGCTCGGCCGGGTTAACTCGGTTGAGCGCCGGTCGCACTCCCTGAGTTTGGGGCGTGATAAACTTGGTATCAGAGCCTAAGGTTTTAAAGTGTCCTAGGATGTCTCAGAGCTGTGTCTAGTAAAGTCCTTCTTATCGGTGTGTTATCGACAACATCTATAATGAGGAGGCTACTTGGACATTTAGGAATTTCACACTTTTTTGATACTCCAGAATCGTGCGATAGAGCTCAAGATAGGAAGCTAATTTCCTCATTATGTCTCATGATATTTTTCAGATGAGTGATCCATGAGTTCAAAACAACGAGGAAGGAATGACCGCTCCATTAAATGTGGGGGAGATTACACAAGAGTTCGTTGGGAGAATGCGTCGAGCCGTAGAGGGGTTGGAAGAACTTGTTGCTAAGGAAGTGTCCTTATTCCTACCACTGTCACCGCACCACCGGATCGAGTGGTGAGAGAATCTAAGAAACGAAAGCGACACTTGGGAACATGTTGGATGACCCTTGAAATATGTTATGGCTGTGGAAAGAGGGGGCACAAGAAGAACAAATGCCCTAGGTTAGGTACACCCATCCAGTTATGTCCGTCATGCGGGGGGAACATTTGGCGTCGTGTTGTGAGTATGCTCAGCAGTGTGTTAGAGGTGGTATCTTTGGGTAATTCCAAAGGCACACACATCAATCCCGTGCTGGAATTGTTAATCTCGCATTGGAAGCTTGGAGGAAGGATAAGGGGTATGCTTATGATATATGCAAAAAGGGTAAATATCAGGTCAGTGAGACGAGTCAGTTCAGCGGACCTCATCCCCGTTGTGTGAAGTGTGGGAGATGCCATCCAGGAGTGTGTCACTATGGTAAAAAAAAGTATGCTACAGGTGTGGTATGACGGGCCACTTTCGAAGAGATTGTTATTTGTCTCACCAAAGCATGGGCAAGGGTATGGAACAGCCAGCCAGTTCTGTAGCTACTACATCCACAACGCCTCCCCCAGCTAGAGGCACTATAATGTCTGCAGGGCGTGGAACAGCTAGGGGTGGTATTCAGAGCTCAGGAGGGCCCAATAGGTTTTATGCTATGAGGAGACGTCAAAAGTTTGAGGCTTCTCCAGATGCGGTTACAGGTATATTGAGTGCCCGATCTCATGATGTGTATGTTCTTATTGATCCCGGTTCCACTTTGTCATATGTCACCTCTTATGTTACTATGGAAGTTGGGATAGAACCGAAATAACTTTATGAGTCATTCTCTGTATCTACTCTTAGAACGAGACACTGTATTCATGAAGCCTCTTTATCATAATTCCTTATATTTACAACCTCTTGAGAAATTGAGTTCCATAATGGGTTCCTTGAATTGGATTATAACCCTAGGTTAATACTTCCCACTGCTTCCCTAAATTCTCAACAAGGGACAATACCTAATGAATTTCGTACAGAACCTTTTTATTCAAATGGATAACATCTGCTCAATTATGCCTATACATGCATCACCATAATATTTACCTATGCGGTATCATATCCAATGGAAAGCAGCCTAGTGTTGAGATCCTTCTTGAGTCACTGTTTTCCTCTCCGGTATATGTGACTTCTATGGTTGGAACAATTATTCTACTCCTTTATGAATAGTATCATGAATCCTTTTCATTGTCTAGTAACATGAGAGTATATCTTAGCACCTATCATGTGCGTACATGCCAATTGAAAGGGGCCACTTATCCACATAAAGTTTCTGAGCAACTTGAGATTTATCACAAATTCGTCACAGGGAGGTCTTGTTGTTTACCCATCTCAGTATGACTTTCATGTCCACCTAGATCATGCCTCGGTGAGTAACTCACCTTATTCCCAGTATTGTGGTTGCCCGTGAATTGGCCTGAAATGGAAACTTGAGAGTTGTTATGGCAAAAACATGTCTAGCTCATGACAAAGTGTTCATTCTCTCTAACTAATACATGATTTCATCCAACATTAAGATGTCCTAGTTACACGATTCCACTTGTGTGAGATTCAAAGTCGAGTAGCCTTATGATGAGCATATTGAATTGAAAGACAAACTCATCGTAATTCTAGTCCTCTCACATAGGATCAAATATTGGCAAAGGTTAAGCTGTGGGAATGATAATAATCTCACAAGTGTTCAACTTCTTTTCATCCTCGTAAGATTATGGCATAGATTCCTTGTGCTAGTTACTGTTAAGAGTGTAATGCAACTTTGTGTATCTTGAAACCCATATCATATTCAGGGTGCTAGAATATTCTCACTTCGAGTTAAACTGATTTTCCCTACATTCCAAGAGTCGAGTGGTGTCACATAAGTGCTAGCTCTCTTGAGGCCTACTATTGCCAAACAAGGCATGTATGGAATGAAACAATTGTTATTGTCCTTTTTCCTGGATCATAGTATTCCAAGAATAACTGACGCTAATGTCTTTATCCTCCAGACCATGCCTCCTATATGTCACATGTCTAAAATGACTCATTTATTTAAATCTCCTAATCATGAACCTGATCCCTATATTATCTATGCCTACTAGGAAACTCTATGACTCGTTTGTTGAACTGACGGTGTCCCCACAACGAATCCCCATGTCAGCGCTATTGGTAGTGACCTTCATGTCTCTTAGGATATAACCTCCTGAAATGTCGTGCTCAGCACATTGATGGAGTCTTGAATATTTCCAGCGAAATCTCGAACCTCGTTGTTCCCGTTTGTAGCAAATCTATCGAGTATTGTAGGTTCAGGCATGTCAAACAAGAAGCATCATCCTGTGATCAAGTATATGGGTTAGGAAATTTTATGGTCATAGTCAAGCTAGCACATCTTAGAGAAATTGTTGGAGGTTGCCAAAGGTTTAGTTTGGGTATTCGGCGTGGAGATTTAGAGTTGAAGAAAGTGAATGGGTTATTCTCAATATTTTCTACATGACGGTGCTATGTGAATTGTTAATAAAGATAAAGTATGTGAAGTCACATTAGGCCTTATGGAATTTTGAAAGGAAATAGGCTAAACTTTGAGTATGACGTTTCCCTATTATTGTTCTCTGTGTACCCGATATTTCATTTGTCTATGTCTAATAAGGTGAAGATAAGGGATAATGGGATTGTGAGGAGCAACTATTTGCTATCCTTGTTAGAAAAGTCCGGTAGTTGAGATTGTCTCCGTTAATGTGTTATGGTGAAGTCTGTAAGTTGAGGAGACCACATGTAGGGGCAAAAGTGTTAAGTAAATAAAATGTTCCCACTTGAGTGTATAGTTAAATGATTGTGATTTGAAAGGTACTTCGGTGTGTTATGATTTAAATATGTGCAGCTCATGTCTCGATACCACTCTTGATAGTATAATGCATGTAATGATGAGATTAGTGACGTTGTTATACATAGTGATGTTGTGTCAAGTTGTGGATGTGTTGTTAGGAATTGTTTTGGTGTTACTCTGGCATATGGATAGGCCCAGTTACAGGGGAGACTCTGGCGAAGGTTTTTTGAAATTTAGGGAGTTAGCCAAATTTTGAAACTACTGGTGTGTGTGAACCAACAGTTGAACCATATTGAATGCTAATGACAGATTTTGACCCTCATTCGAGGACGAATAATCCTAAGCGGGGGAGCATGTAATACCCCGGAATTTTTTTGAAGTATTTCAGTGTAAAGCCCCGTAATTTTTGCAAGTGAATTCAAGTTTTCGTGGTGCCGGAGTAGGCTTATGTGTTTGGGTTGAACAATGCACCGGAAAGTAAAGGAACTTTTTTGGCGGAATAACGCGTTTATGCGGCCCATTATGTGGCCGCATAATCACTCTGCGGACTGTATAATGGCCGCAGAGTGAAGCAGTAAGTTTGGCCAACTTGAGGTCAGTTTTGCGGTCGATTATGCGTCCGCAAAATCGATATGTGGACCGCATATCGATCGCATAATCCCTCTTGAGTTTTTGCGAAGGGAGTTCTGCGGTGCATTATACGACCGCAGAACCAGTATGCAGACCGCATACTGGTCGCATACCTGGGCCGTAAGTTCAGGCCCCTGAGGGCTATTTTTGCGGTCACTTTGTAGACCGCATAACCATTATGCGGTCGCATATGCGACCGCAGATTGTGTCGGGGCACCATTTTTCATAATTTAAAACCCGACCCCTATTTCGTTAAAATACCCCTTAGGTCTATTTTGAGCTCATTTTCAGATGTTTCTAGAGTGAGAGAGAGGGTTCAAGAGGGAGGGTCTAAGTTTTCATCTAATTGATCTTCAATCATCACTCAAAGCCTTGGAAATATTCAAGTAGAGTACCAAATTCTTCATCCAAAAAGGTAAGACTTCATCACCCCAGATCTTAATTTCAAACATAGATATAATGGGGTATTAATAAAATGGTCCATGGGTGTGAGGGTTGTTTATCTTGAATGCATGTGATAAAGAGTGTGGGAAAAATAAGAAGTGAACTAGAACCATGGACGTTTTCCTAATTTTGGGTTCAATTTGTATATTGCTAAAATAGATTGAGGTTGCTAAGGGTTCCGAAAAATTGTAGAGTCTAAAGAAGCGCAATTGAGGTATGTTGGCTAAACTTTCTCTCTTGGAATTGAATTCCATAATGTTTCTGTAAGTTTTAAAGTGTGGGTTGCATATTAAAAGGTTATGGCTTTGTGTCGTGTTTCAATGAAAGATAGAATTGTCTAAAAGCTTTTGTACTAAATTCATGCCCATTAGTGGCTACTTTAACTAATGCTTTGATTTATAAAAATATCCAATGTGATTCGAATTCTATATACTCATGTGTTGAAATTTTACATTATCATTTCTGGGGAAGAGTATTGCAAGAGTAAATGGTGTATTGACTGTTTATGATTTTTCATATGTGTTTCTATTTTTGGTTGGTATGCTTCATTCTTTGGGAAGAAACCATTTGTGTTTGAAGTTTCCATTTCAAATGGATTTGAAGTATATGATTTCTAAAATATCCTATATGTTGATACTTGATGGTGATCTTTGAAATTGAAAGAGGTGAAAGTGTGGAATATGAAATACGGCCATCGTGCCATTAATAAAGAATCTTGTGAATGGCCTAATGAGCCAAGGAAATATTGTCGTTGTGAATGACTGGAAATACTAATGAGAATTCATACAATGTGAAAGATGTTGAGGTGACTACAATTGTATTTATGATATTTCTATTTGCAAATCAAAACAAAACTATTTTTGGGAGCATCATTAGCAATACCGAGGAAGGGTGGGTCATAAGGCCCACACCTGAAACTACACGTGCCGGTGTAGGGGTGAATTGTGATATTATTCCCCTTAATTGGGATGAAACTGGAACCTTTGTGAATTGGAAAAGTCAACCCGCATGGCATATGTGTGAAGGCGGCCTAGTTGATCGAGTGGAGATCAGACGCTATATTGCGCATATGGTGGTACTACTCTTGGTAACAACTTTCTTTCGCATCACATGTCAAACCACATTGTTCGGGGGGAGATGGCCTATCCGATCGGGCGTGATCGGAATCCGTGCTAACAAAGACGGTGGTATATCGGTGCTAATAATCTCCCAACCAAAATTATATATGAAGTTTGTATTTTGGAAATTATTATGTTTTAATTGGACGTTTGGATATTGTTGATTGTGACTTGCTGTTTTTATGTGTTGCCTTTTCTTATATGGGCATTCTATTTTGAAAGAGGATTTTTAGCTATACATACTAGTGCTATTCGACAGTACTAACGTCCCTTTTGTCGGGGCCGCTGCATCTTTAATGGATGCAGGTGGTTCTTCAGCAGGCGGAATTGATCAGTGATAGCAGTACACTCTTTTCAGCTGATTTAGTGAGCCCCACTTCATTCTGGGGTCATGTATCTTTTGCTTCTCATGTACAGTGTTTTGAGGTATAGCCGGGGCCTTGTTGCCGGCATTTCCATATTACTCTTCTATTGTATTTAAAGGCTCCGTAGACAGGTTGTGGGTTATGGTTTATGTTGGGAATTGAACTAGAAATGTTGGTACTTGGAAATTATGTTTTTCATTAAAGCTATAAACTCGTAATGTTTTGAAAATTATGAATGAAGCTACTAATGGGAATGAAAAGGAAGTTGTTAATAAAATCTTTTCAGTGATTGATTAATGGAGTACATCTCCTCTTTATTCATGGATGATTTTGGGTAGAAGTAAGTCTAATAGGCTTGCTCGACCGGGTTCTCTCGGTTGAGCGCCGGTCGCGCTCCCTGAGTTTGGGGCGTGACATTTATAGTTATTTATTCCAGTTCATAATGATTTGTTATTGATCTATGGTCATCTCTTATGCTTTTTAAATATGTCTAATCAATATTAATTGAGTTGTTATGTGACCTTGATGACTTCTATTTTGAATCAAATAGTTTGTACGATTAAGTTCCTTAATGTGTCTTAATGGCTTCTCATATTTATCTAGACTTCAGATCTTTTTAAATGTTCCGTTGTGGTATTTATATCTATGTCACCGTTTCTGTATTCTGATACTCTATAATTGAGGTTGTTGTTTGATGAATCTAACCAGAACATACATGAGTGTTCATGGTTTAATCTTTTATGATTTATTTGAAATATGTGAAGTTTAAGTGTTCAAGGTGCTTTATTTCTTCATATAAGTGTTTTTAACCATAAAGCAACTTTTGAATCATTATTATGAAAGCCTTATATTTATGTTTAACTGCTAAACCATTTTGCATGCATTCTGTTATGATCGGGTTATCTCTCATGAATTAGGCTATAGTCATGTCTGCTGTAGCTGAGTGTTAACTATTTTTTAAGTTGGGTAGAACTCCATCATGCTAGATGTTAACCTTTAATCTGTACAACTCAATTAAGCCTTCTTAGTATAAGATCTCCCCTCTCTTTAACCTCCTTAATGACATTGTTGACCTGACTTTATAATGATTGAAACTCATCCTGTTTTTTTTGTAAAATCATAACCTTGGCTGAAACATCTACGTGTGTATTTGAATGAAAGTTCTGCAAGCATCTCTGTTTGTCCTTCATGATTTCATGCTTCTGTGCATTATCTTGAAATTACATCAAGTTCTCTATTTCCCCTTTAATCTGAATTGAACCTAGTCTGTGAACCCTATGGAAACTTCTTGTTGTTACTGTTTGGATACAATTACTTTCTTTCTATGAAATGAAATTAGTGTAAGATTAACATTCTTAGAGAGAGATGAGCATGTCAGTAATTTCAAAGATAGGAAAGACTAGTGGCTTGAGGTTTTGTTATGAAACCTTAGGAGTTTTATTCAAAGCTATACACTTGTAGGAACATGTATAGAGTATTATTCTCTTATGACCTTCTCATTTTTGACGTGTACAACTTTTGCGCCTACTGAGTTCTAAGGAACTCAGGCCTAAGTCTAGCATTGCTGCATTCTGGAAGTTCGAAGTCAGTTGTTGCCCATTCTTGCTATTGCTGGGCCTACCTGTTTGAGGCCCAAAAAACCAGAGTCCATCCTCTCCTTTACTCCTTTACTGTTTACTGCTTCTTTACCTTAGATTCACTGCCTCATATTGAATTGAATTGAATTGAATGCTTTTACTTTATATCTTAAATCATGTAAACAACTTAGGCAAGCCCTAAAGAACATAGGATTAAAAGAAATCTAGTGGGTAGCTAATCCTCCATTCACTAATCATAAGTTATTCACATCATTAATCTACTATGTTTTTTCTAACCTTTCTTCAAGATTTTGAAGCCCAAAAAATGGCTTAGCAAGAGACGACAGTCCCTCTTTCAAAAGGAAAACCAGGTTTGAAATGCAAGATTGACCTTCTAAAAGAAAATCAATCATCTTTTCGAAAAATCAAAGTGATGCCGCTCAACAAAGATTTTCAAACAATTTTCTCAAGTCTAAGGTTAAAAAGGACAAGGTACATCTTAGGCTCTCTTTTATAATATCTCCATCTTATTAGAGTAACATGAACATCTATCCTTTAAAAGGGGTGTTTTATGATTCAGCTTCCCTTATCACATGTTTTCATAAATACAAACATTACACGCACATTTTTTAAAAGCTCCTTCAAACATATATAAACCTACATTATTTTCTAAGATTCCCCTATAAACTCATATCCTTTTAAAACTAAACACTCTCATTGTAAATATTATGTCCTAATATATAGCAAGTTGTACCACTTTAAACACTAGTTAAGCAGAATACGAACAGCTAATCCTTTGAATTTAGTTTAAGTCCTATCGAGCTACCTCAGGTAGATTTTAAGGGGTGCCTAACACCTTCCCCTTAGAAGAACAGGAACCCTTACCCATAATCTCACCGGTTAGCTGATTAATAAAGAACATGACTTTAGTAATTAAATAGGTACCCTAGTATACCTTTAAATATTAGGTGGCGATACTCTTTCATCAACAACAGAAAAACCACAAGTTAAATCTTGTTTTGACTAGTGCAAAATAGGGTGCAACAAAATATGAGCCAAAAATACATACCCCAATACAAATCATGAAAATTCCCTCCGAAATCGCCCAAAACCGAGATCTGTAACTTAAAATGTGATAAAGTAACAAAAGCCCTCGATATAGAGTACTATATAAGTCTGCCCAGAGGTCATTTTTGTGATTGCGGGTCCTACTTTGCAATCCCAAACAACAAATCAAAAACTGTTAAAAATCCTACTGCAGAAATGCGGTCTGAAGCCCGCAAACATGACCTCCCCCCATCTAATCGAGCCTACGCCAATGCGACGTCACGTACGCGAACGCAAAAGCTAACCTCTGGCGCCTTTCCAGCTGTGCCTCTACGCAATCGCGACACAAGGGACAAGAACGCGGTGAACATCTCCCCCGAGGCAAGGCGAATGACGCAACCATATCACAACCCCGATATGAAATTTCCCAGCCACCCAAAATACTCTTCGCGATCATGAATGTCCTCCTCGATCGGGATGAACTGCAAAACATCAGAAAAACCAGCAACTCAAAAACATGATAAAATGGCTCGTAGCCCATCCGAAACACATTTGAGGCCCTTGGAACCCGTCCAAACACACCAACCAATCCCAGAACATATTGCGGACCTACTCGAGTCCTTAAATCATACCAAACAACATCAAAACTACGAATCACACCTCAATTCAAGCCTAATGAACTAAAGAATTTTCAACTTTCAAAACTCACGCCGAACCATATTAAATCAACTCAGAATGACCTAAATTTTGCATGCAAGTCCCAAATGGCACACTTAACCTATTCCAACTCCCGGAACCACAATTTGAATCCGATATCAACAAAGTCAACTCTCGGTCAAACCTATCAACCTTCCAAACGTTCAATTATTCAACTTTCACCAATTTAAGCCAAAATAACCTAGGAGCCTCCAAATCCACAACCGAGTTACGCCTAAGTCCGAAATCACCATCCGGAGCTAAAGGAACCATCAAAACTCTAATCCTAGATCAAATATGAAAAAGTCAATCATGCATGCAAATCATAATACATCATATGAAGCTACTCGTGGCCTCATACTACCGAACGGAAATGTAAATAATCAAAACGATCAGTCAGGTCGTTACATCCATCCCCTCTTATACAAACGTTCATTCTCGAATGTATAAATAGTCGCTCTAAACCCATCAAATCACTGCATAAACTTACCATACACATGCACACTGGTGACCTCACGTCACCCCAATCCACATAGGCCCGACAACACCATCTTGGACGAAGATTATTCCTTTCGCCCATGCCGATAATCATTAAAACCAAATTTCAACATCTGATAATCTCCTAAAGACTTGATTCCTACATAAACACATTGAATCAGCCTCAACCAGCTGCAATAGCTCATGCATGCATCCACAAGGTATAACCACAGAATGTAACACATCGCTCATATGCCCATAGCATCACCTCCGGCCACAGTAGCAGCCCTAATAATATATCAATAGCCACTTGTATCGCTCCGCACAATCGATAACAGTTAAATACCACCCTTATGCTCTGCATATCAATAATCAATCCACATAACAAGTCCACATATGCCACAATATTTCCAAAACAACAATACATAGCCTACATCAACACATATAACACATACCCCACGGCTCAACAACAAGGTGTTCAAGAATCTCAACTACAACACAATGGAACGGAATGAATAAACTCAACAATTAAGGATATTCCATGGAATAAAAACTTTAATTAAGTGCATATAAATAACCTAAGAGTCTAAACCGGTCAAATGCCACATATAAGATAGTGTTCACGCTCCTCACCTCATGTATACGTCTTTCACACATTTCAAATAGTGCAATCAGACCAAATCCTACGGGAAAGTTCCCCCCCACAAAGTTAGGCATGATACTTACCTCAAATAAGCTAAACCAATACTCGAAGAAGCACTATAAAATAACTCAAAATAATAAAAATTCATTCTTTAACTACAATCAAAAAGTCAACCCTGGCACGCGCACACACCTCATAGCCTAACAAAACTTACAAATTCTAAATACCTATTCTGATATGAGTCCAACCATACCAAAATTATCCAATTCCGACCTCAAATCGGCCTTCAAATCATCATTTTATATTTTAGAATTTTTTTTAAAACTAATATCCCCAATTTTTCCAATTTAAATCATCAATCAAACACTAAACTCAAGGTTGAAATCATGAAATATAAATAAAGCCGAGACAAAAGTACTTACCCAATCCAAATCGTGAAAATCCCCTCCAAAATCACCTAAAATCGAGCTCTCTAGCTCAAAATGTGATAAAATAACAAAAGCCCTCGAAATAGAGTACTATATAAGTTTGCCCTGGGGTCCTCTTCGCGATTGCGGGACCTACTTCACGATTGCGAAGAAAAAAACAAAAGATGTGAAAAATCGTACTATGCGAAAGCGGTATGAAGCCCGCAAATGTGACCCCCCCCCCCAGCTAATTTATCCTACGCGAATGCGACACCATGTATGCGAAGGTGAAAGACAACCTCTGGCGCCCATCCAACCCTGCATCTACATGATCACGACCCAAGGGATGCGAACGTGGTGAACATCTCCTCTGAGGCTCCACGAACGCGACAAACATCTCGCGACCGCGATGTGCAATTTCCCAGCAACGCAAAATACTCTTCGCGATCACGATGAACTGTAGAACATCAAAAAAACCAGCAACTCCAAAACATTAAGAAATGGCCCGTAGCCCATTCGAAACACACCCTAGGCCCCCGAGATCACGTCCAAACACACCAACTAATCCCAAAACATAACACGGACCTACTTGAGGCCTCAAATCACACAAAAAAACAATCAAAACTACAAATTGCACCTCAATTCAAGCCTAATGAACTAATGAACTTTCAACTTCTAAAACTCATGCCAAACCATATCAAATTAACTCGGAATGACCTCAAATTTTGCATGCAAATCTAAAATGACACAACAAACCTATACAAATTATCGGAACCACAATCTGAACCTGATATCAATAAAGTCAACTATCAGTCAAACCTATCAACCTTCCAAACCTTCAACAATTCAACTTTAACCAATTAAAGCCAAAAGTACCTAGGAGCCTCCAAATCCATATCCAAGCATACGCCTAAGTCCAAAATTAACATTCGAACCTAACAGAACCATCAAAACTTTGATCTGAGATCAAATGCAAAAAAGTCAAACTTGGTCAACTCTTTCAACATAAAGCTTCTAAACCTCAAACCACAGAACAAATATACAAATGATCAAAATGACTGGTCGTGTCATTACATTGCCCTTCCTCTCAAAATGCACCACAAACCGCCCATGATCCAACCCAAGCTTCCATCGATGTTCGCCCATATACCCAAGTCCATGGTACCCAACAAAAGAAACACTATATGCATGGAAACCCTAATTCCATACACACCACAACAAACCCTATATACACTTGAACCCCCTAAAAAGGACCTGCTCATTAAGAACATGGTCGAATAGTTGAAGAAGCTATCTGGAAGGGTACAGAATGTCGAGGGAGAAAAAGGTATTGAAGGCTTGAACTATGAAGATTTATGATTTTAACCTAGTGTAGAACTTGTTGAGGGTAACATACCTCCAAAGTACGAAATGTTTGATGGTATTGGTGATCCCAAAGCACACTTGAGAACGTATTGCAACAAGCTCGTGGGTGTGGGAAAAATGGGCAAATTCGCATAAAGTTATTTATGCGAAGTCTTATCGAAGTTGCCTTGTCATGGTATATCAGTCAAAATCCAAAGAAGTGGTCTAGCTGGGTGAGTACGACATCAGATTTTATAGGCATGTTTAGATTCAATACAGAAAATGCTTTGAATGTGTTCTGTAGTCAAAACCTCAAGAAGAAACCCACGAAAATCTTCCATGAGTATGCTACCCGTTGGAGATCCGAAACCGCTAAGGTAAGGCCACACTAGAGGAAGAAAAGATGAATAGGTTCTTCGTACGAGCTCAGGACCCGCAGTACTATGAAAGGTTGATGGTCATTGAAAATTACAAATTCTCTCACATCATTAATATAGGAGAAAGAATTGAAAAAGGTATCAAGAATGGTATATTCACCAATTTTAAAGCTTTGCTGGCTACTAATAAAGCTTTGCAGTCGGGAGGAATCTCAAAGAAGAAAGAAGTGGGCGCCGTGATGGTAGCCCAAGGTCCAAAATCTCCACTCACCTATAAAACACCCCCACAAGTATATAATCCCTAAAATACCATTATACTGCCACCACCTACCATACTTATAATGCCCAGCCAGTATACTACAACTCACCCCCACGTGCCTGACAGGATTACCCTAAACCCTGATCCAACATTGACCGCAGACCACCCACGAAATACATACCTCTCGCTGAACTGATAGCCTAATTTTAGTTACATCAGCCTTATCCCCACAGTCACAACCGAAAATGCAGCTCAGTGGATCAACCCCAACAAAATATGTGCCTATCACTCTGGCTTGAAAGGGCACACCATTGAGGAATATAGTATATTGAAGGATACGACTCAAACGATGATCGATACCAAGGTGATACAGTTTAAAGAACCTACACCCAATGTCCACAATAATCGCCTTCCTCACCATACGGGGTGATAAAGTAAACATGATTGAGACTAATGAGGGATGGGACCAAGAATGGTCCATTAGTCTTATTCGGGAGGGAGACACTATTGTGGCATCCCCTGTAATGCCCTCACTAGTTGTGGTGAAAACGAAGGCACTGGTTGAAGTCGAAGTGGCTATACCTAGGCCACCAATCACTGTGATGGTAGATTCATCACCAGCTTATCACCCTAATGTTGTTCCATGGGACTATGTGGCTGAAGCTAGAAGAAAGTGAAAGGCTAAGGCAGAATTACCAGGTGTCTCTCAAGGAGTGACTAGAATATGAAGAGTGTACACACCAGAGAATCTTGCCCAAGGAGGGATAAGTAAGGAAACTGAACCAAAACCACATGTTGTGGAAACAAGTATTGATGACCTATGGAGGGAAGTACAAGCCAAGGAATATTTTGTTGTTGATCACTTGAATAAAACCCCTGATTAGATATCCATCTTATCGCTACTAAAGAATTCAAACGCGCACAAAAATGCCTTGGTGAAGGTATTAAGTGATGCTTATGTGCCTGTTTGCATCACCAGTGGAGTAATGGCGAACATAGTGGGACAAATACTAGAACACACAAGATCACTTTCCATGAAGATGAGTTGTCACCAAAAGGTTTGAGTCACAACCGGGCATTGCATATTACTATGCAATATAAAGACAACTTCATCGCTCGGGTCCTGATCGATGGAGATTCAAGTCAGAACATATGCCCTCTAACCACTTTGAGGAGTCTGGGTGTAGGCATACCCGAAATAAGGCAAGGGAGCATGAACGTGAAGGAATTTGACGGATCTTATAGAGCAATAATCGAAGAAATTGATTTGAGTTTGAAGATAGGTCCGACTGTGTTCAATGTTGTGTTCTAGGTATTAGACATTTAAACGACTTACAACCTACTGCTAGGATAACCATGGATACACATGGTTGGGGTAGTTGCTTCTACTTTGCACAAGGTTGTGAAATTTGAGTGGAATCACCAGGTGGTGGTCGTTTATGGAGATAGTAACAACCCTTCATAGAGATAGTAACAACTCTATTTTACACCAGCCAAACTGTACCAGTAGTTGAAGGTAAGAGGAAGGTAGGAGGAGAGACATTTCACAGCATTGAATGGGTTAACACAGTTGATAAGGGATGATAGTGGAGTGACAAAGTGTTGAGCATGTTGCTTTTGCTAGGATACGAGCCAGGCCGAGGTTTTGACCCTAATATTTAGGGGATAACAAAACCAATACGGCCACGAACTAAGAATACCACATTTGGTCTCAAGTGTGAATACACAGTGCAAGAATATCTGGACTGGTCACCTCCATAGAATGATTTCTACTATACATTGCCTAAACCCATACCACCGTTGTACTAGACATTCTACAAGGCCTATATGATTTAGGGTTTTGAAGAAGATGAGATTCTAGCTAGCAAGATAAGTCTGTTCCTGGCCAAAGAAGACATGGATTATAACGTGATTTTGGGAGAGAAATATGAGGATCTCACCATCTAGATGGCGGGAGATGGAGATGTCATATAGAACCTGATTGTTATACCATCTCGGGCTCGTCGAGCACCTGGGTAGCTTTGGCAGTATTTCTATTTTGAAATAAGTACTCGAGACGTTGAGTTATGCTTGTTTTGACACAATTTAAGTTTTAAATTAATGCATTGTTTCCCTTTGTTTATTTATGTTATTATCTTTGATTTTTTGGCATAATTATTTCCTATCATGTTGACTCAACAACTATGACATGTAATGAGACAATGCAACACAATGTAAGTGATTTAGTGGAATAGGAGAATGATGTAATACATGAGGAAATCATCAGGGAAGTAGATGATTTTGAGAACAAACCCAAGTAGAATTTAGAGGAAATCGAAACGGTTAACTTGGAGGATTCCGAAATAGTCAAAGAGACTCGTATTAGCATCCACATATTCCGACAGAGAAGAGTACATTAGATTTTTGAAAGAGTATGAGAACGACTTTGCCTAGCCCTATAATGACATGAAAGTGTTGAGCATATCCATAGTGTCCCATAAGCTACCTACCAACCCAATGTATCTACCGGTGAAGCAGACTCTCAGGAAATTCAAGCCAGACATGAGTTTGAAAATAGAAGAGAAGGTTACCAAACAGATCAAAGCCAAGGTTCTTCTAGTGGTTGAGTATCCTACTTGGTTAGCTAAAATTGTACTCGTACCGAAGAAATATGGAAAGATTAGGGTATGTGTTGACTATAGAGATATGAACCGAGCAAGTCCCGAGGATGATTTTATGCTGCCACATATACATATCTTGATCGACAACTGCACCAAGCATGAGCTCTAATCCTTTGTTGATTGTTTCGCTAGATATCACCAAATCTGGATGGATGAAAGAGACGCAAAGAAAACGACCTTCATCATGTCATGGCGTGTGTATTGCTATAATATGATGTCGTTTGGTTTAAAGAATGCCGGAGATACCTACATGAGGGTCATGACCACCCTCTTTCATGATATGATCCATAAGGAGATAGAGGTTTATGTGGATGATGTCATCATCAAATCCAAGAAGAGTGCAAATCACATAGCAGATCTGAGAAAGTTTTCGATAGTCTGCGAAAGTACCACTTGAAGCTGAACCCTGGAAAATATGCCTTCGGGGTCCTTGCTGGGAAACAACTAGGTTTCATGGTTACCCGTCCAGGAATAGAGCCTAGATCCATCAAATATCAAAGCTATCCAAGATCTATCGCCGCCAAAAAAGAAAAAGGATGTGATGAGCTTCTTGGGCCGTTTTAACCACATCATCCATTACACAGTGCAGTTGACGGTAATATGTGAACCAATCTTCAATACGTTGAGAAACGATGTTGCAACAAGATGGACTGAGGAATGTCAAAAAGATTTTGATAAAATCAAGGAGTATCTGTCCAAACCTCCTATGTTGGTCCCACCGGAGACCGGGAGACCTCTACTATCATACCCGTCCATGTTGGACAGAGCATTTGGATTTGTCTTGGGACAACATAACGAGATCAGGAGGAAAGAGCAAGCCATATACTATCTGAGTAAGAAGTTCACACCCTATGAAGCTCGGTATTCTTTGTTGGAGCGTACTTGTTGTGCCCTAACATGGAAAGCCCAGAAGTTGAGGCACTATTTCTGTGCAAACACCACAAATCTCATATCAAGAATAGACCCCTTAAAGTATATTTTTCAGAAACTGATGCCTTCTGGCAAGTTGGCAAAGTGGCCAATACTGCTAACTGAGTTCAATATCGTCTATGTGACTCAAAAGGCAGTCAATGGGAAAGCATTGGCTGATCACCTGACAGAGAATCCTGTGGGTGGATAATACAAACCATTGAAGACATATATTCCCGAAGAAGAGGTGTCATTCATAGGGGAGGATATCACCGAAGCTTATGATTGTTGGAGATTATTCTTCGATGGGGCCATAAATTTCAAAGGCGTAGGCATCGGAGCTATCCTGGTATCATAAACCGGCCAACACTATCTGGTATCTACCAAGCTCAGGTTCCCATGGACCAACAATATGGTAAAATATAAGGCTTGAATTCTAGAACTTAGGAGATTCACACTTGTTGATACATCAGGTACTCAGGGAATGGGCCACCAAGAATACCAAGATACTACAGTACTTACATTGCGTGCAAAGATTGATCAAGATATTTGCAAAGATAGAATTCAAGCATGTTCTCTGGATTCAGAACGAGTTCGCAAATGCATTGGCCACATTATCTTCCATGATACAATATACAGATAAGAATTATATCGACCCCATCCCGATAGAGATCCACAAGCAGCCCGCCTACTGTGCCTATGTTGAAGAATAATTTGATGGGAAGCCATGGTTTCACGATGTCAGGGAGTATTTGGAAAAGGGTGAATACCCGAAAAATGCCACGCATACTCCAAAGCGCACATTACAGAGACTAGAAAACTATTTCTTTTGGAGTGGAGGACTTTTATACAGAAGGACTCCTGATCTCGGGTTTGTTAAGACGTGTGGAAGCCAAGGAAGCATCCAAACATCTTGAGGAGGTACATGCCGGAACATGTGGACCTCACATAAAAGGATTCATTCTAGCCAAAAAGATAGTAAGGGCGGGATACTTCTGGATGACTATGGAGATTGACTGCATTAGGTATGTACAGAAATTCTACCAGTGTCACGTACATGCCTACATGATATGAGTTCAACCCAATGAACTCAATATGCCAAGTTCTCCTTAACCTTTTGCCGCTTAGGGCATGGATGTCATTGGCATAATAGAGCATATCGCCTCCAACGAACATAGATTTATCCTGGTAACCATTGATTACTTCACCAAATGGGTCGAAGTCGCCTCCTACAAAGCCGTAACAAAGAAGGTCGTAGCGAATTTAGTCCGAGATCATATTATCTGCCGACTCGGGGTTCCAGAATCAATTATCACTTATATGCCTGTTGCACGCTATTTTACATAGGTCAAGATAAGATTCAACTAGTGGTTCTTTTAATATTTATAAAAGAGAGTCGTCACCTAATATATAAGGCATATTAGGGTACCTATATGTTTATTAGATTATTATCCTAATGGTCTGCTAACCGGTGAGATTTGGTTAAGGGTTCTAGTTTTTATAAGCGGAAGGTATTAGGCTTCACTTAAAATCTACCTGAGGTAGCTCCTTAATCTTAAGCTATGTTCGAGGAAAGAAATATACATACTCTACTTAGTTAGGTGCCTCAAGTCTGCAAATTATTCTAAGTCTTGTTAAATATCTACTATTTTAAAAAGAGGGTTGTGTATGTACTTTTAGGAAAAGGAGTTACATAATTTAAGGTTTTATTATCTATGAAAAATCCTTTGGAGATGTTTGTGTTTTCAAAATTGGGAAACAAAATTTCGTGAAGGAATTTCTACATTTTGAAAGGAGTTTGAATGCTTTATCATTAGAAATAAATGTGGCTATTCATATAACTTAGTGGAATAAAAAACTACTAGAGAATATATTATTGGTTGGGATGGTTATACCTTTTCTTTAAAGTTGATTTCAATTGAAGCTGTATTTTTGAATCTCATTGAGGTTTGTTTAGTTCGTAATCTCAAGCTATGTTTGGTTTTGTTTTCTTGAAAATCAACCTTATAAACATCATTTCGATTCTAAGCTTTCAAAGAGAGGTCGTCTCGCTTTTCAAATCTATTAAAACTCAAAGCTTTATTGAAAATGGTAAGTGATAACAAAATAAAGTCTTTTATTTATCAAGAAAGTGCATGATCGAAGCATTGAAGTGTTACAGTGAACATGATTTTAAATTTGGATTCTCTTTTTTGTTTACTTATGGGCCATGTTTGCCTATGTTCCTAAAACAATCAAAAACACCAAAAGTATTCAATAATAATGTTAGTGTCAGACATATACACAAAATAAACAGCTAACTTCATTGTCTAAAAATGAGAAGGGAAAAAGCAATTGGACTCTCCATATTGGGCTAGTGGACTAGGCCCAGCAGATCTACAAGTAGTAGCAGACTCCATAGAGCGGGAAAGGCATCCCAGATTGGAACATGGGCCTAAGTTCCAAAGGACTTGACATGTAGCGACTCGGCTGGTCGTTTTGAGTATTACAGCCTCGTTCCCCCATTTACTGCTCAACTTGTACTTTAAAACTGTTATGTGACTTGCCGGGGTAATTGGTTCGGATCCGGTGAGGTTTCAGAATGAATTGATATACTTAGTCTCAAGGGTAAAAGCTTAAGTTGAAAAGGTTGACCGGATGTTGGCTTATGTGTAAATGACCCCAAAATAGAGTTTTGATAATTCCAATAGATTCATATGGTGATTTTTAGACTTTGGAGTATGTTCGAAAAATTATTTGGAAGCCCGTAATTAAATTAGGCTTGAAATGGCTAAAATAGAAAATTAAGTTTGAAAGTTTGACCGGGGAGTTGACTTTTTGATATCGAGGTCGGAATCCAGTTCTGAAAATTTTCATAGGTCCGTTATGTTATTTATCACTTGTGTGCAAAATTTGAGATCAATCGGACTTGATTTGATAGGTTTTGGCATCGAATGTAAATGTTGGAATTTCTTAGTTTCGTTAAGCTTGAATTGGGGTATGATTTATGGTTTTAGCGTTGTTTGATGTGATTTGAGGTTTCGAATAAGTTCGTATCGTGTTGTAATACTTGTTGGTATGATTGAATGGGGTCCCGAGGGGCTCGGGTGTGTTTTGGATCACTGGTTGAGAAACTAGTTAAGTTAAGGATTTGGAGTTTGACCATGGTCAATATCGGGTTAAGATGGCCTCTATTCGGTGTTTTTAGTGCGCGAGCAGGTTCGTAGCGTGTTTTATGATTGAAACACATATATGATTTGTGTCCAGGATGTTCCGAATGAGTTTTGGGTGCTAAAGCGAACATTCTTTCGTTTCTGATTTTCTGGTGTAAAATAATTACGAAAATGTCATTTGTTTATCTCTTAAATTTCCAGACTTCATTTAAATCTTCAAAATATCATATGTCCATCATTTTAAGGCCAAATTGAATGATTCAAAAGCCTAACTTGACTGACATTTCACAAGGAATCCATTAGAGACATCAACAGAGAGTTTCGTGATTGTTTGGCACACGAAACGAGGTAGAACAGCTGGGCAAAAAAATATTTATAATCGAGGGTTTATTTATTTTCTATTTTTGACGAATTGGAGCTCGGGAATAGGAGATTTAAGGGAGATTTTCAAGGAAAATAATGGGGTAAGTGTTCTTAACTCCATATTGGTCAAATTACCCAAATCCATGGTTATTTTTAACATTTAATTGGTGAATTAAGTAGGAAAACTTATAAAACGCTCTTGGTTTAATGTGAGGACTTGAGGGTTGAGTTGATGTCGAAATTTGGTAAAATTAGTATGGTTGGACTCGTTGTTGAATGGGCGTTCATATTGTGTAACTTTTATCGGGTTCCAAGACGTGGGCCCCACGGGCTATTTTTGAGTGTAATTTTGGAATGTTTAGGGAAAATTAGTATTTTGATATGGAACTAATTCCTATAATTTGTGTTTTCTGAATCAAATTAATTGTGACTAGATTTGAGCCGTTCGGAAGTTGATACGCGCATAATGGAATTTCTGGAGCATTGTTTAGCTTGCTGGACATTGGATTCGGCTTGTTCGAGGTAAGTAACTCTTCTAAACTTGGAGCTGAGGGTATGAACCCTGATTATACCTCTTATGTGAATTGTTTAGAGGTGATGCACATGCTAGGTGACGGGTATATGGGCGTGCACCATAGAAATTTAGACTCAGTTGATTCAATAGAGCTGCATAATCAATTAATTTGTATTTTTCCATGTATTTTTATGTGTTAAAGAAGCTGAGCTGTGAATCATGTTAGAAATCATGCGTAGGTAAATGTTGGTATTATTGGGACCCACTGAGGTCAGTTCTGCTGTCGAAATATATGTTTAAATTGTAATTTCATACTCAGTCATATACATTCATTGCATATCATATCTCAATCTCTGTTATTATTTATTGATACATCATATCATCATTTTGGGCTAGTTTCATGACACTGTGAGCCCGAGAGACTGGAGAGATTGATGACTGAGTGAGGTCGAGGGCCTGATTTTTGATATATTGATACTATAGCACGTGAGTTGTCCGTGCGGATCTAGATATTGATAATGTATCACGTGAGTTGTCTGTGCTGCTCGTGAGTTGTCCATGCGGATCCAGATATTGATACTATAGCATGTGAGTTGTCCGTACAGCACGTGAGTTGTCCATGCGATTTATAGTGCTTGGGCTGAAGGAGCCCCTCTAGAGTCTGTACACACCCAAGTGAACGCAGGTACCTACTGAGTGCAAGTCCGAGTGCCGAGAGATTGGGAGGATTGAGTGACTATGAGGAATGAGTGATTGTGAGGACCGAGTAACTGGGAGGACTGAGTGAATTGATACTCGGAGAGTATGCATATGGTTTTATTACTGAGTGGCATCGCATTGACATGCACACTTGACATATAGGCATAGAGATGCATTTTTCCTCATGTTGTACGATATTGCATCATTCATGACTTCACATACTCATTGGCATGTAGGCATAGAGATGTACTTTCCTCATGCCATTTGAAAATGATACATCCTTTGTGTTGTTGATTTTTTGGGGAAATCACAATTTTACAAAACATACTCATATTGTGGTGATTTCGGTAAAAGATTTGGGTTTTCACTGATATACTTGAAAAGCATGCCTATTTTTATGGAACTGTGAACGAGCTGAGCATTTTATCTCTGAGTTACTTCTTTTATTACTTCTATTATGTTGTTATGAATTGTTATTGGCTATTGATGTTGGACCCTGACCTTTGTTCCAGCTTGTCACTACTTTCAACCTAAGGTTAGGTTTGTTATTTATTGAGTACATAGGGTCGGTTGTACTCATACTACACTTCTGTACCTTGCGTGCATATATTGAATGTTGATGTTGTTGTGATCGGCGAGAGCTGGATTTGAAGATATACCTCTGTTCCGGTCATAGCTTCCTTTTGTTCATGGTAGCCTTAGATTTATAAAAATTTGTTTATGTATATTTCGAATATATGATGTATTTATTTCATACCAGCTTTGTAAATTCTAATTTTAGAAGCTCATGATTTGTACTACCAGTTCTTGCAGAGTGTATTAGAGTCAGTTAAATATTAATTGAATTGGATAGTTATTAATTGGCTTACCTGATGGGTTGGGTTAGGTGCCATTACGAATAGGTAGATTTTGGGTCGTGACATGACAGGACCAATTCAAACATGCACACAAAACAAATAAAAGACAGTTAGTGAAATAACTATGAGGCACAACAAAATAAATCTCAACAAAGTAAACAAGATTAAAGAATACAATGTAATCAATTTCATTGGTGTTAATCCTAAGAGGATTAATAAGAGTCAATGACTAAAGTCTTAGAGTAAAACCTTAATCATCGACAAGATACCCTTTGGATCTCTGGCACTTCGGAGTTCACAAGGGTCTCGTGGACCGTGAGCAGTGCTTGTGTCAAGGAAGGACAACTTAACCACAAACTAGGTTTCATCCCCAAGACCCTCAATCATTTACACTTACTCTTCCTTAAAGTTTTAAAGACAAATGAGGTGTTCACTTAGTAATTAATATGAGAGCAGCATTAGACACAAAGGTGCAAATACACAGAGTTCTGCTAGAAGCTATAGAGATCATTATCCTTAGAGTGTAAGAATATGAGCAGTTCGGAATTTTAGACCCCAAAACATGAAGGGAGAATACTTGCACATGGGCTTATGTGGTCCAATAATATCAATGACCTTAAATTTATTTATAACATGTATCAAAACAACTAGGAACCCTATCACACAGATGTAAGGACACATAGTTAGTGACAAACTATCAGTGAACCATTTCAAGTTTAGAAGTGCTTAGTTGAAGGATCTAAGCATTGGGAAGTTAAAGGGAAAGACCTATACATTAGTTGCATTAGTCCTACTGGGGTTCAACTTTTCCAGAATCTTTACCTAGGTTCAGATTACTTCAACATACGTTTAAGTAATCTCCAGAACAATCAAAGTAAGCATATACATAATTGAGACCATATTCTACTAAAAACATGTACTAACAACCTTGTTCAGGCTTCCTAAATATAATAACAACCGGCAGAGACATTAAAGTAGGCAGGATGTTCAGTTTTAGCCTAGTTCATTCATAATAGCATGATATCTAGTCTATCAGGTCCTCAAACAATTTTAGATTCATAATCAATATTCATGCAGACAAGGATATCAACCAGATATGGAACAGTGGATAAGGATGTTCATTTAACAGGACTAACAAGTATTAATGAGTTTACTTAAGCCTATGAGTGATCAGGTTACACCAGTAGACTTCCATTTCAGATCATATGTTACTCAAGTGGTTAAGTTATTAAGGCAGACAGGGTTCAACTTTCAGAGCTATTTCAAAATGAAGAATATAGTAATTTAGGCATGAAACTTTCTCAAATGACAAACAAGTAAAGGTTCATGAGCATCAATAGACAAGCAGAAGTGTAATAAACACCAGCATGGAGGTCAATAAGAGTTATTTAACTAGCATGCATTGAGTTTCCATGCAGTCACTGCTATAGAGTTCACATAATAGGTATGGCTTTAAACTATTTAGCTAAGATCATTAAGTCAAATGTAAGCCATGAACTATGGTGAGAATTACTTTCCTTGGATAAAAAATAGTACGGTATAACTTCACTAATGCAAGGATCAGTACAACACAATGTAACAAATATGAACTTTTAATAGGATATTAGGAAAGGTCTAAATCAATGATGAATTTTTACTTGAGCATGAGAAAGGTCGACCGTTGAATTGTTCAACCCAGAGGTCAAATCTTAATGTCTAAAGGTCACTACGCTTGACCTCTAGATAAAGAATAACGATGATGATCTGAAGATAACAGCCATGCATGCCAGGGACAAAACTGATGAAATCCGGAGTCATCCTTTTAGGTCTAGGGTTTTGAATTCTAACGACGAAAGAGGAAAAGAATCAGGAGGGATTCACGGCTAATAGGGCCAGAGAAGATGATTTAGGCTCGATTGAGATAACCTTGCACTAATTTGTACAAGGTTTTTAGGATTGATGGATTATAGTGGTTGAGAGAAAAGGGAGAGAAAGAGAAAAAGGAGGCTCCGTTCAAAGTGTAAAATGATTAGGGTTAGGGGTCGACTGATTGGTCTTTAAGGTTTAAAGTGGGAGATATATTGTGGACCGTTGGATAATTTGATCAATATCCCTGATAATTCAAGATATAATATTCGATAAATTAGTTAGTAGGGAAAAAAAGGGGACCGTTGGATCTGTGAGATCCAATAGTTGGGTTAGGATCTGATGAGACGTTTAAAATAAAGGGAAAAGTTAGGAATTATCATGGAGCGTTGATGGCTTGGATTAACGGTCCATATCCTTTGTGCTTTCTCGTGAGTGAAGGGGATGCGTGATGTGGCACAATGCCATTGATTCTCAGGGGTTGGCAAGGATTGCCAAAGTGAATAGAGGGGGTCAGTCTGGACTAGGTTGGAACGTTTGGTCATGTGCTATTTAGGCTGAATTAACTGGTATTTGATTTAAAATATGGCCACATTGCATTTTAGTTAGTTAATTGCAATTGTAGACTTCTGAGCTTTTAATACCCTTTAAAATTAACTTACTTAAGTCTAATTAAATATGATAAAAATATAATCATCATATATATTATAAATTACTTAATTAATTTATTATCTATTAAAATACTTTATTCACTAAATTTGAAACTAAGTTCGGATTAATATAAAATAATAAACGATGTAATTAAAGTCAAAGATTAATTGATTAAATTAATTGTAATACTTGTTTATTAAAATATAATGGTCATTTTTATAATTCCAAAATAGTAAGGGAAATATAATTCATAAATATTTAATACCAAATTATTAATTTAACACTATTAATTACTATTTCCTATTATGTTTTTATAAAAATAGGTATTATTGATTAGAAAATATTTTACCACATTTCTTGCGAATTATTAAGCATAAATATTTTAATTTTAAAAGGGAGGTTCAAAATTGGTCGTCAACAGCTGCCCCTCTTTGACTGGAGACGATGAAAGAATTTTTGGGCAAAGAAATTGATTCAAGACCAATTTTGTCCCGACTTTAGGCATGTATTGCAGGAATGGCATATGAATGTGGGAAAGATTAAGAGTTGTAAGATTAGGGAAAGGTTAGGGCCCGAATTATGGCTTTGAATTGCTAACATATCTCGCACTTAACGAGCATCAGGCCTTATGTAGTGCTGGAATGATGGTTTGTAGAGAGTAGTGCTTGCAGGAATTGCCCAAGTATCGTGTTATGACAATACTACAAGACGGATAGATTTTGGAACCCGGAGTGACTCTATGGATTGTAGCTCGATTATGAGACTTGACAGACTTGACAGTTTTGGAGTTCTGTTGATCGGACTGAGCTAGAGTTTGGATACATTAGCTCGCTTATGAGTTTGTTGTCCCTCATAGCGGTGTAACTTGGTTTGCTGCTTAAAAGAAGTTCCACATTATAGTGTTTGAACCCGCAAAAGAAGATACACATATACCTATATATCATATTGCAAATATGTTAAGATATGATGTAAATAATGCAGGAATGATGATGCCTGGCTGCCGGCTTGGGATCTTGGGGCGATGGGACGTTTGAATCTTAAGTCTCTAAGCTCTAGAGAATTATCTGGGATGTCGGGGATGGGAATTTGAATTTGACTTGATTGTTATCCGGGTTGTGTACCGTTCCACAACTGTCGAAGCATTAATTCTCCTCGTGATGAGAGTATCTCCACGTGCTAGGAGTAGTTGACTTTAATAATGTAAAAACCTCTACATGATGGGAATATCTCCACGCGATTGGAGTAGATGACTTTGAGTGTAAAAATGCTTGTAAGCTGCAAAAATAAAATGTCAAAACATTCTACATAGAGCAGATAAATAAATAAGAATGCCCTAGAGATACGCTTTACTGACTAACTAACTTGTGGTCCTCGATCGGCGGAAAGTATGGCAGAATTAGATGGTCCATCCTTTAATTGGCGAAGTTGGCAACGATGTTTGCAACTATCTACTTGGAATCTCCGATATGGTGGAGTGACGATGCGATCTATGTGAAATTCTTCAGTTGACAAAGCCAATTGTTTGCTACATACAGGACTCCGATTGGCGAAACCAATGGCTCGATATATACAAAGCACTCTGATTGGTTGAGAAAACGATTTATTATACACAGGGCTCCGCTTGGTGAAGTGGGTTATCTGTTATGTACAAGGTGCTCTGATTGGTTAAGCAGACGGTTTGCTATATATAGAATACTCTAAATGCATCGAAGGCTTGGTCCCAGAATACCTGCAAAGAATTTGAAGTTAGTCCTTAACCATATGAGAAAATAAATTGAATAATGAAGGAGAGATAAGGGCTCATGAGATGGTAGTTGGCTAGCCATCGCTCCTAGTGTGTTCTGGTATCCTTCGATTCCTGTCAATCCTGTGTTCAAAGAAAAAATCTTAGTTGGTGGGAATTGGTTTGGTGTTGATTGTAGGCCTGGCCTTGCCCCGAATCTAGTGGATTATGCCGCGAAGTTTGGTAGGTGGAAGGATAGAGTTTTCAAAAAACATTTTGAAAATCATTTATTTTTATGGCAAATGTCGTTGTTCCAGATTATGACATGTTTAGAAATTCCCTTTGACGCGAGTATCATTTTTGAGTGATTCTGTCCCATTGATGACGATTTCTGGAGATGTCCCTGATGATGTAGCTTCTTGCCATCGTGATCGTGTCCTAATATAAACAAATGCATTACGAAGTCTTTCCTAGGGTTATGACCAAACCTTTTCAGATTGCCTACGTATCCGAACGGAATCAAGTATAAACTTAGTTCGAGGATGATAAAATGAATGATGATGGAATGAATGGAATAACTAAACTTGACTCAGGCAGCCTACACATCCAAATGGAATTAGGTCAAAACCTAGTTCGATTAGAATAGATACAAAATGATAACGAGTTGAAATAAAGTGGCCGAGTCTGACTCAGGCTACCTACGTATCCAAATGAAATCATGCCAAAATGTAGTTCAATTACAATAGATGATTGAATCCGACATGGATTGCCTAAGTATTCCTACCGAAGGATATCAAGTCGTGGCGTAGTTTCGAATTCATGCAAAATGATATTTGGATTTTCTATTATAAAAAAGGTAACCGGACCCTATGTGGGTTTTCTACGTTTCCCACCGTGGGAAGTCAGATAAGGCATAGTTCTAATATAACCAAACCCTAATTCTGTTATCCTCAAATATAGTATCTCTTGATTGAGTCCGAGTTGATGGGATTCGTGCTGACTCTACCGTCCATTTCTATTAGGATCAATGCTCCTCCAAATAATAGTTGATGGAATAGGTAAGGAACTTAGTAATTTAGTGTGAATTTTCCTTTGGCCTCTTCTTGATTAGGGAATATCTTTTTCAGAACCAGCTGCCCCTATGTAAATTGCTGAGGTTTCACCTTTTTGTTGAACGCGTTAGCCATCCTATTTTGATATAGCTGACCATGACATACTGCATCCATTCTCTTTTTGTCGATGAGCAGGAGTTGTTCTTACTTGACACATATCCATTCTACGTCATCTAGTTTGTCTTCCTGAATGACTCTGAAATATGGTATCTCGACCTCTGCAGGTATCATATCTTCTGTGTCATATACCAACGTGCATGGCGTTGCCCCAGTAGACATTCTTATATATGTGCGGTAACCCAGTAAGGAGAAGGATAGCTTCTCGTGCAACTACCTGTGATTGTCCACTATTTTTCGTAAGATCTTCTTGATTTTTTGTTAGTTGCTTCAACTTCTCCGTTCATTTGTGGCTTGTAGGATGTGGCATTACGGTAAACGATTTTGAACTTCTCGCAAATCTCACTCATGAGATCGCTATTGAGATTGGATGCCTTTTCAGTTATGATTAACTCTAGGATCTCAAATCTATAGATATGTTATTACAAACAAATCTGTCACTACTTTCTTCGTGACAGCCTTGTATGTTGAAGTTTTGACCCATTTCGTGAAGTAGTCAATACCTACCAGGATGAAACGATGTCCGTTTGATGCGGTGCGCTCTATAGGTCCAATGATACTATGCCTCAAGCATCAAATATCCAAGGAGAACCCATTACATTCAGCTCATTAGGTGGAACCCGAATGAAATCCCCGTGAATTTGGCATTGGTGACACTTCTGCACGTAACGGATACTATCACTTTGCATGGTTATCCAAAAGTACCCATCTCTTAAAATCTTCTTGGCCAAAGTGAAAGCATTCATGTGATGTCTGCATGTTCCTGCATATATCTCTTTCAGTAATCTTGTTGCTTCAGTGGCATCTACACATCATAACAGACCCAAGTCCAAGGTAGTCTCTTACTTCAAGGAACCTTGTGATGTCGTAGTAACAAGGCTTATCATCTGGATCTTCATATACATGGAAATAGTATGGATGGTGATCTCGAAACTCTATCTTGATGGGGTCGATGTAATTTTTGTATGGATGTTTGATCATAGAGGACAAGGTTGCGAGAGCATCGGCGAACTCATTATGGATTCTAGGAACGTGTTTGAACTCGATCTTGGTGAACTCCGTACACAACTCTTTTACATAGTGCACGTATGGAAGGATCTTGACATTCTTGGTGGTCCATTCACCCTGAACTTGGTGTATCAGCAAATCAGAATCTCCTATGACCAAAAGTTCCTTGTTGTTCATGTTGACTGTCATCCTGATTCCAAGGATACACGATTCATATTCCGCCATATTATTTATGCAAGGGAACCTTATCTTGGAAGAAGCCAGTTAATGTTTTCCTGATTCAAAAATTAGGACTGCTCCAATCCCTACACCTTTGAAATTTGTCGCTCCGTCAAAAAACATTTTCCACCCTGAGTATGGCTCTGTAATGTCATCCCCTATGAACAACACTTATTCATCCAGGAAGTGTGTGGTGAGTGGCTCGTAATCCTTGTCCACTGGGGTCTTTGCTAGATAATTGGCCAATGCTTGTCCCTTGATAGCTTTCTGCATCACATACACAATATCAAATTCACTGAGAAGAATCTTTCATTTGGCCAATTTTTTATGTGGGCATTGGCTTCTGGAAGATGTACTTGAGTGGGTCGAGTCGGGATATCCTATGCGTGGTAGATGCTGACAGGTAGTGCCTTAACTTCTGAGTGATCCAGGTCAGAGCGCAGCAAGTCTGTTCTAACAAGGTGTATCTGGCCTCATATGGTGTGAATTTCTTGCTCAAGTAATAGATAGCTCGCTCCCTCTTTCCAATATCGTTGTGTTGTCCCAACACGCATCCGAATACATTATCCAAAATGGACAAGTATAATAGCAGCGGCTTCCCGGGATCGGGAGGGACTAACACAGGCGGATTCGACAAATACTCCTTGATCTTGTCGAAAGCTTTCTGACATTATTCCGTCCACTTTGTAGCACATCTTTCTTCAACAATTTGAAAATAGGCTCGCATATTACTGTTGACTGGGCTATGACCATGCTGATGTAATTTAATCTGCCAAGGAAACTCATCACGTCCTTCTTTCTTTTGGGTGGAGGCAAGTCTTGAATTGCCTTGATCATTGAGGCATCCAACTCTATCCCTTTCCTGTTGACGATGAAACCTAACAGTTTTCCTGCGGGAACTCCAAATGCACAATTCACGGGATTCAACTTCAAACTCTGCACTCTTCTGATACTTGATGATGACATCGTCCACATATACCTCAATTTCCTTGTAGATTATGTCATGAAAGAGGGTCGTCATGGCTCTCATGTAGGTAGCACCAACGTTCTTGATACCAAATGGCATGACCCTGTAACAATAAACTCCCCATGGCATGGTGAACGTTATTTTCTGCGTGTCTTCTTTGTGCATTAGAATCTGGTGGTACCCGGCGAAAAAATCCATAATGACTGCAACTCGTTCTTTGCGCAGCTGTGCATAAGGATATGAATATTTCGTAGATGAAAATCATCCTTTGCACTAGCTTTGTTGAGATCTCGATTGTCCACACATCTTCCCGTCCTTCTTCGGTACCAGTCCGATGTTTACCAACCATGTAGGATAACCGGTGACTCTCACCACATCCGCTTCTATCTGCTTGGTGAATTCTTCTTTTATACTTAGACTCAAATTTGGCTTGAATTTTCTGGGTTTCTTCTTGACTGGCGGTCTGGCAGGATCGGTGGGCAATTAGTGGAAGATGATGTATGTACTTAGTCAGGGCATGTCATCAGAGGAGCTCTACCAATTCTTCAATATGTTTTGTCTTCATATGGATGCTGATTTGAGTTTCTATCACGTCTTCTTCTAGCTCTTTAGCTGCTCGATCTCTCTCGGTAGGTTCTCAGGCATCATGCTCTTTTCGTACTCTTCATAGACTGGATAGTTTTGCTCAAGGGTTTCGTTACATGTCATAATCGTGGAACACATGTTTTTATCAATTTGATTACATAAAAGGAAAACTAAGTATAAACAAGATACTAAAATGAATTTGCAATGATTTCAGGAAAATAATTCTTTTTATTTCATCAAAAGGAACGTCGCAGTGCTCAAAGAGGCAATTAACAAAAAAGTACAGGAACGGTTCAGGCCTCAATTGACTGTACGTTTTTCAAAATTAATACAATTCCTCACTACCAAGACTCTTAGCGAACCAGAGATGGACTAGCGGTCAAATTCTACAAAGTCTCTACTGGTTCGGCATCCCGAATGGCTGGTGTCTTGGCATCAGCTTCACCGCAACATTCCTTGATCATGGTCACGAACAATCTTCCCATTCTGCCAATGATGTCCTCCTCTGGTAGTGATCTCTGACCCCGACACGGAACACTCTCTGGTACAAAAGCCTTATTCCCGAGGTTATCGATATAGGTATTTCCAATTGTAGGTTGATACCCCAAGCCAGCGGTACCCTTCTATCCTTGTGGTTCAATTGGATTTGTTATCCCTTCTGATCGGGCTCCGAGCCCAGTCCCAGGTCAGTACCCATACCTCATCATCTCTTGCATCGCCATCTTCGACATGTACGGTGACTGCATACCATGATTTTGCTCATTCTTATCCATTTATGTTACTTATATGATCTCGACCGCATGAAAGGTGACCATATCTAATCCTTCTACGAAGGGACCGCATGCTCTAGATATGCTCACCGGCTCCACTCCCCATGTATCACAATCTCCTGGCAATCACACTCGAATTTCATACACTGATGGAGAGTGAAAGGAACTACCCTTGCCATATGTATCCAAGACCTTCACAACAACAAGTTGTACTAAGGCAAAATGTCCATCACATGAAACAATATTTTAGAACTCAATTGGTCCAATCTGTAAGGCTGAGTAGATCTCTCCGATGACATCCTTCCGCAACCTATCGAAAGCCTCACTCTTACATGGCTTTTTTTCACTTCCCTCAAATGAATACCCAATTCTCGCAGAGTAGAAAACAAGCAAATGTTTACTCTGGATTCTCTGGTGACAAGCACTCAAGACACGACTTTATCCCCACACTTGACTACGATGTGCAAAGCTCTATCATGATCCTTACCCTCCACCAGAAGTTCATTCCTCCGAAAGAAAATCATATTTGCTTCAACCATATTTCCAATGATTCTTGCTAACGCCTCACTGGTAGTATTTCTTGGCACACTTACTCCCCTTAGCACCTTCACCAAAGCATCCCTATGACCACCAGAGCTCATTAACAAATCCATGATCGATATATAAGTAGGGGTCTTTCTCAATTGTTCCTCCACAGAATACTCTTTAACTGGCATCTTCCTCCAAAACTCCGCTGCCTTAGCGTCTGTTATGTTTCTTATTTGATTTTGTTCTCTACTCGGGTTTCTTCGCTTTACCTCATTTGGAGCCTAACACCTTCTTGATATGGTCATCACGTGAGCAGCTACAGAGTCTGTCATTTTTCCCTATATGTTTGATTGGTAAATCCATGGTGCTATTTTTTATTCTCGACTCTCCTCATTTTTGACGGCGGTGGTGGACCGTTGTTGGTATGTTTGAACCATCACAGGAGGTTGCAACTGCACAGTAATCAATGGAGTCGCTTAAGGTGGCACTCTAGCAGCTTTGGCATTCCTAACAATGACGGTGGTCCCCTTCAGATCATAATCCTCATCCAATGCAATCATGTTCGCTCCTTGGTTTCGATTGGTTGGCAATGGGTTAAGGTTTACATTCGGTGGAGTTGGGGTACATTAGATGACTCCACTCTTAATTAGCAGCTCGTTCTCATTCTTTAATCTATATCAGTCCTCAGTATCATGCCCATGAACACCTGAATGGTAGCCATAACGCTTGGTTGCGTCAAAATATTTGGAGGGTTGGTCCGAAATTCTTCCTTCAACTGTGTATATTAATTGGTCTCTCCTCAACCTTTCAAACAACTGGGCTAAGGGTTCAGCGATTGTAGTGAAGTTTTTGGGATTTCTTTCTTCAATGTTTGGGCATGGCCGTGGTGCATATGCGAGTTTATTTTGGTAGGTGGGGGATCAAACTGCGGCATATGGTCGTGGTGGGTTTGGAAGCACATTGGCTCGAGGTGGGTTGTATTGTGGTTGAGCATTGTAGATATGGTTGGGTGTTATATATTGGGGGTAGGTGGGTTGATATGATGGATGGGTTTTTATGGGGCAAGAGTTGGTTCTGGGAGGAGGACTTGACTGATAGTAGGGGACAACAATCGTTACTTCTTCTTTCTTCTTCTTCCCACCGCCTATGGAACAAGATTGTATAGCCTTGTTCGCAGCTTGCAGCGCGGTCACTGACTGTATTGTTTTTGATTTGATGCTTCTTCCAAGAAGTCTCCCATTTTAACCAACTCGGGAAATTTCTAAACCATCATCTTTTCGAAATAAATCCCCTCTTGGTCCCGGATAAAATACTTGGTTATCTCATTATCATCCAATAGAGGCTGGGTCCTGGTAGCTTCCGATCTCCAGCGACGAGCGTACTCTTGAGGGTTTCTTCTACAAATTCACCAAAGTGAACCTGTTTGGAGTGATCTTGATATTAAATCTTTAGCGATTCATAAAATCCTTTGCCATATCTTGCCACTCTCTCCAATTCTGGGGTCTTGGCAGGTATACCAAGTAAGCGTTTCTCCCGGCAGACTCCTTATACACAACTTTATCTTAGCTTTTCATTTCTTCCTACCCCAAACTAACTTTTTGCAGTAGGCCTTCAAATGAGTGTGGAGATCACCCGTTCCATCAAATATGTCGAACTTTGGAGGCTTATACCCTACGGGCATGTCAACATCAGGATGTATACACAAGTCGTCATAATCCAGGCTTTCTCTCCCTCGAGCAACCTAGATATTCTTCATCTGCTTTCTCAACGCTCAAACTGTTCTGGCACTGACTCCTCTTCATTGTACTTTGCTTCTTTCTCTATCTCAACATATTGATCGATATCGTAGGGCACTATGATCATGATGGGTGCAGTAAAGGTAGGCTTAGAGGTGGAATATATAGGCGGAACATACCGCTCATGTGAGGCGGTGAGTGCCACAGGTATGTGTTGTGTCTGGTTGTTGGCAAAAGTGATGTTGTCACGAGGAGGGGTGTGAGCTAAATTGGTGATGGCTGGTGGATTTGTGGTGTTTGGAAATAATTTGGGACATAAGGTGTATGTATAGAGGGATTTGGCAGATTTGTAGGGGTTACTGGTGGTATAACTTGGGTTGTGGGATTTGTAGTGATAGTGGTTGGGGTACTGGTTGTTTGTTGGGTTGCTGAAGGAAAATGATAAGGGATTAAATCTAGGGAAAGGAAGCAGGGTGGTTGTGGAAGCGTCATCACGGCCAAATGTGCCAGCTCCTGAATATTTTGTACTTCTTCTCCTAGTGACTCCATTTCCTGTGCCATTCTGGCAACGTGTCCATCATTTCGGGTATCGTCTTTTTCCCCCGATTGCCCTGGGTTATCGGCTATTACTACAGTGTCTGGGCCAGATCATCGGTTGCAGACATCTTTCCCTAGGGTCTTAGGTTGTACGGTGGCTCGGCTAGTTTTACGTATCAACACAAACCAACCTCTATTTTGGGATAATATAAAGCAATAAAACATAAAAATAAGGAAAAGTAGAAGGTAGATTGAGATATTGCACAAATATAAGTACATAGAGCAACTAATTCATGTATTTAGGTAAGCGTGTTTCCTAAGATATGAAGGACCTCTATTTGCTGGAGGTAGGCCTATGTCGCGCATGTTTGATGAACAATCAGATTTTGACATACTTAGACGCGAAGCAGACTTTAATTTTCATTGATAGGCTTTGGATTACAACAAGATAGAAGCAGTGGTTACGACATTGTTTTCAAAGTTCACAAAAGATGCATGGGCTTATAGGCTCATCCTTAGGGAAATGAAAAGGGGGTACAAGAGATAAGGTAATCAACCAGCCTCCTAATAATCGTCCCTAGTGTCACCTCCCAAGATTTCTTCTTCAGGCTCCTCCTCATGATCATCTTTGACTTCTTCTTCCTCCTCGTCATTATCGTACTCTGGTTCTTCCTCGGGATTCTCATCCGGCTCTGTTTCTGACTCAATCTGTATGTGCTCAATCACCTGATCATCATCTCCCGGTGGTGGCAATATATGGTCGACCGACCCTAGAACCACTTGTCTATGCATGATGATAGTTACGAGATAGTGGGGAATAATCTTGTGATATATTTGCAAAATTATTGTTGCATCCTCCAGTCCAGTCAATCCCTCTCTGCTAGGTCGGGCCAAATCATCCTCCTCATTGATCCATACGAAGCACTCAGGCGTGCACCAAGAATTATGCACCATTGGCATCATGATCAAGTTGTTTCATTCATCTTGAAGCCCTCTCACCCTAGGGATTTGAATTTGTCTGTTGTAGTCATATTCATACAAAGTTGTCCTTGACCATAGAGGCATATCTTGAATCAGACCAAATTGCCTTAGATCTCTCAAAGGTGCATACGACTAAATTCCATCAAGTCCCATTAACTCGATGAAGTACTTTCCCGAGCCCCTCAGAATTGCCCTGCCACTTAACCATGAAAGCTTTCGATTCACCCATTCTCCACTCAAATGGGTCAACATGTCTCTCCACTCCTCTTGCCTTTGTTTGTGTAACCCAGTGCCTTATCCTTTTGTTATGGATCCTGATCATGTTATGATGCCAACGAAATAATTGATGGTTACTTCCCACTGAAAGAAATGTTCTTTGGCCCATATCTCAAGTAGTATGTTGCAGCCTTTGAAAAAATAATATCCTCTGGAATATGCTGACGGTGCTCAGAATGTCTCTGCTAATATCATGGGATCAAGGGTGACTTGCAGATTTCCCCGAAAGATTGCCAAGACCAGGGGAAGCAGGTTGATATTGATTTGTCCCTTTCTATGAGGGAAGACCAATAATCCCAACAATTCCAAAGAAACGGTTAGGGGGTGGAGACTTTCCCGGTGTTCGAATGTGTCGAACATCTAGTCTAAACTTACCCATCCATCTTCAATGTTTCTCAAATTTTTGTTGTTTGTCTGACCCAATGCATGAAAGAGCCTGTGTTCGGGCATGACAACTGGCAGTATTGGTTTCCGCCCAGAAAATGGTAACTCTATGAAGCTAGTGATTTCCTCTAGTGTTGGCGACAACTCACAGTCGACGAACTTGAAAACTACCTTAGAAGGGTCCCAAAACTCTATCAACAATCTAGTAAGGGCTTTGTTGTCTCAGATGTTCATCAAGGCGTTCAGTGCTCCCAGGTGTGTTCTGATCTTAACCCCATGCTCCCGTTGAATGTTTCTCCACCACTACTTTAGCTTGTTTGGTGCACCCATGACCATGTTAATCTCGGGGATGTTGCGGCTAATTTGCATCTAAGAAGGTGAAAAGGTTTGGTAAGAATTTACTCCGGATCTTTAGCGTCTTATCTGAATTGGTTCGTCGTTCCACAAAAGGCATGTTATTGAGTGCATGACCTGTTGACATTAAGGTGGCTTTCCTAATTATGAGTCAATACCAAGGACTGACTCACCTAAGTTTTATGCAGTATGACATATGTTTGCAAGAGTAGAGTGTATTCTAATTTTTGAGTTGGACAGAATAACTTCGAGACGTTATGTTAGTGGACCTGACAAAATTGTTCTCTGAAACTAGAGAATTTTGAAAGATATAGGAAAAATTATGATGACAGTATATAAAGCAGTAACAAATAATCGTTATAGCGGTAATAATATTAAAAGCAAGCAATTGTACATATTTGACTGATTGTAGAAATATAAACAAGTAAGACAAGTAAACACATATTTGCAAAATCGCGCAGAATTAAAGAAGAATGTAAACAACCATCTCAAATTTCAAGTCTAGCCTAAGTCTGCTAAGGTCAGACCTAATTATAAAATCCCCAGCAGAGTCGCCATGTTGTTGTACCCTATTTTGTGTAGGTCAAAACAAGATCAACTAGTGGTTCTTCTGATGTTGATAAAAGAGAGTCGCCGCCTAATATTTAA